>NW_013953590.1:39483-43970 GCF_001266775.1 Austrofundulus limnaeus
AATAACTTCATTTCTGGACATTTATGGTTTGATTTCTTTGTATGTATGGATCACTTGGGTTGTTACCAACATCTGGTGAAAATTTCATGTCATGTCAATTTCATGCCTTTAGTAATATATTTACTGAGAAAAATGGTGACGTGTTCAATACTTATGTTACCTGCTGTATATTTTTTCTTATTTCTTACTTTTTCCATTTCTTTATCAGTATTTTTTACTTTTAACAAAATAGGTGTTAATCAAATAACACAAATGCCACAAAAGCCATTTTATTTAGTGCAGCTCCGTTTGATGGGACATTTTAAATTGCAGATTATTGTGTTAAGGCACACAGTGTTCATGTAAATGCTGTTTACACCTGGTGTCCCTACACTGATGTAAAGTTCCCACTCCATCTCTCTTAACATTGTTTTATGTCTACATAACTGACAATTATTCTTTTTAGAAAGCCACGCTATCAGAAGTTGACAGCATCTGAAAAGTGTTACAAAAACCCGTTACATCTCCAAAACTGGGTGTTTATGGAGACATGACCCAAAAGTCCAGCACCAAGAGGTCAGATTTCATATCTACATAAAGCTGAGAGGCGGATGATGAACACAAATTACGCTTGGCTGCTTCTATTATGTTGCTTGCATTATCTGCATTTCAGAGCAGTTCCCTCTCTGCTTGAAAGAAAAACACTGTTACTAATCTTACATTAATTGGAGTGCCTCCTTACTTAGCTCTATCACATTTTAATTAGGTTAGTGTAAGCTCTATGACCTGTTCCAAGAGCACAGCTCTTCTGAGCCTCAGCTGCTTCTCTGACATGACAAAGTGAGCAGGTTTAATGCCGTCAATGTTGTTATTCTCTAAGTTCAACGCATGCATTTAAAAGCAGGAGCAGCAGATTGCTGGCTCTTTTTTTTAGCTGAGTTAAAGCCCATATGTCGTCAGTCAAGTGCCATGCAAATCCTGTTGGGACTGAGCACAGAGCTCCATTCACAGCATCATAATCAGGAGGTATCTGAGCTCCAATCCTCTTATGCTGCTCGACTGGACCAGGCTTCTCAAAAGCTGGATTGGAGTTGTCAGTTGGAATTCTGGAGAGATGGAAGGGAAGAGAAAGAAAGACGGTCTGCCTTGTTTTGATCTGTTTTGGTATAAAACGTAGTCCCTCATTACATAAATGCATGCATGCTGCTGCTTGTTTTTCTCCTGACTTGATCAATACTTAAAAAAAGAACGAACGCAAAGTCAATGGATTTTTTTTAAATCAAAATCAAAGCCTTTTCTTTCTTTTAGGCCTATTTACTTTTGTGTGAAAAGCTTTTACAGCTTACATTAAAAACATGTTTGACACCAAAGCCAGCAAATGCAGAAAAACACAGATGCAGAGTTATTTAGCTTAAAAGAACCACTTTGAAGTCAAACCATTTCACTGGCGACAGTCAAAATCATTTCATGCTTTGTTATCATGTGAAAGTCCAGAACATTTTAATAAGCAGAAGAATTCCATCCTTTCTGGTTCAGGGCCTCTTTTTTATAAAAGATCTCTCGTTTGGGTCACTGCTTGACTGAATTAAAGGCGGTAATTAAGATTCTCATGGATGATAAGTATTGATCAGGACACACACAGTGGCCAGATGTCGGGGCCAGTGCTCAGGTTGTTAGCTCACTGGTCCATGAGAGTTGATGCACAGATGGAAGACAATGCCCCTGAACCTAATTAGCTCTACCAGTCAAGTGTCCCTAATTTGATTACAAAGCTGCCTTTTTAGGATGGAGGGTATGCAACAGAAACTTAGTCCTGTTAGAGTTCGAATCAACACATCCCAGTGACATCATGCAGTGCTATCATCTTGGCTGGGTTTGGGGAACGCTCACCAAACAAGAAGAAGCAGGACAAAAGAAATGGTCCAAACAGGTGGTTCTGGGTTTAATTGGTGCTGGATCACATTTTCTGTGATAACATGTTGAAGAGGCTTGTTAAGCATGAACACTAAGCCTGACTTACCCGCTTCGGATGTTATCATCCATGAAATGGACATTATTAGGCGTTATCAGTCCCCTAGAATGGCTTCAGAATGTCAGCTGGTTAATATGAGGCATAAAAAACTGGTTAATATGAGGCATAAAAAACTGGTTAATATGAAGCTTAAAGCCACTAAGGTTAACTTTAGAGCAAATGACATGGTTAGAGCTAAAGACACCGCCCTCCAATTCTTGTATATTGTGGCCTTCAAACAGGGTAATGGGTAGAGTGTTGGACCAGACAGTGGGAGACCAGGGCTCGAGACCAACATGGACACCAAAAATTCATTACAATATCTTTTGGTTTTTTACACATTCATTGTCATTAATATATTAACCCACTAGGGGGCACTGTCGGGACAGTCTGAAGCCTAGAAGGCACAGTAGGGACCCTCTGAAGCCATTGTATGGGACTGATAATGCCTAATAACGTCCATTTCATTGATAACATCAGAATCCCCTGCCCGACTCTGCCTTAAGAAAACAAAAGTGTACAGGAAATGGTATGAGAACAAGGTCACTGACATCTTTTCACAGGGCTGGAGCAGGGACAGATTAAAGCAGCATCACAAGTGTGTTTTTTTTATTTCTGTCTGTCGGATTCACAAACAAAGTTGGTCCCCCAAAGAGATTCACCAACAGTTTTCTGTAGGTCTGATAGGCCTGTTTGTATTTTGTGACAAAAACAGATTTGTTTTCATTAATGTGCAACAAAATGCAACGTTTTGCCACCTCTACTTCTGCATACGTTGTCCAACACAGGTGAAAAAAAATATATACTAAAGTATATTTTAAACAGACTGCATTTTACAGAAATATATATTTTAATATATTAACAATAGAATATACTTTTAAGGATTTTATTCAAAATGTAAAAAGTATATTTCAGAAATCATACTTCAGATATGTTGTTTTAAAATATATTTCAAGTTTACTTTATAAAAAATATTTTATTAAATACACTTTACATTTAATTTAAATATGTTATTTAAACTATACTTTTTATATTCTTTTTTTAAATATACTTTATATGTATTTGTAAAAGTGTATATTTTTAACGCACATTTCCTAAACATATTGCGAAAATAAATCCAGTACTTTTCTAAAGTTGTACTATTTTCAAATATATTTTATGTATGTTGTTTTAACCTTATTTTTAAATCATTTTCAAAATAATATTTCAAGGTTTCAATACTTTGTGTAATATGAGTAATTATTTTTGAATGAAACACTAAGTGTATAGACAAAGCTATAAACTTAAAGTGTACTAAGTATATTTGGAGTTGTTCCATTTTAGTATTTAAAAGTATACTTAATACATTTAAAATTGTGCTTTTGTACAACTTCAATACAACTGAAGTATATTTAGTATTAAATTAGTTGTTCCAAAATAGCACTCTTTAAGTATACTGATGATTAATGCGGCTTCAAGTATACTACAGTATACTTAGAGTAGACTTAGTATATTATTTTTTTCGCCTAGGTTTTACAACTATAACCAAGTTCCTGCTGTAACTTCTGATTCTTGTATCTTATAGTTTTTGAGCAAGCTTTATTTAAGCTCCATTAAATTCTAAAACCCACCATTTTTCTGTCCGTCCGTCCGTTTTCTTCCTCTTATCCAGGGTCAGGTCTTGGGGGCAGCAGCCTGAGCAGAGACCCAGACCTCCCTCTCTCCAGACACTTGGACCAGTTCCTCTGGGGGAATCCCAAGCTGTTCCCAGACCAGCTGAGAAACATAGTCCCTCCAGCGTGTCCTGGGTCTTCCTCTGGGTCTCCTCCCAGTGGGACGTGTCCAGAACACCTGACCAGGGAGGAGTCCAGGAGGCATCCTAACCAGATGAACCACCTCAAATGGCTCCTCTGGACGTGGAGGAGCAGCGGCTCTACTCTGAGTTCCTCCTGGATGAGTGAGCTTCTCAGCCTATCTCTAAATTAGGATCCATTGGCTCTACAAAACATGTTCATTTGATTTAATTCACAAAATAAATCTCAGACAATGAAATTTCATCTCTTCAGTTCTGCCTGTTCTTTAGCTCTCTCCAGAACCTGCTGTTACGCAGAAGTTGCTTTGGAAACCCCCTCCCAACCCTTTTGTTTATGTTAACTCTGTCCTCCTCCAGAAGTTTCCTTTCAGTAGAAAGTATTATTTTTCCAAAGTAGTCCATGGTGAAATTATTTAAACAAACTACAAATTCTTTATTTATATTGATAGAATATTGCCATCAAAAATAAAAATTAAATTAAATTAAAATAAAATTAATCCACACATCTCTGTTCTCCATGACCGTTCTAAAACAGCAGAACCATCCTGTGAAGAAGTGGGCGGAGTCTCTGCTTGCCTTACCAGGAGAGAGGCTGGGCTCAGGTTGGGGTGGGCTGGAGAACTGTTTGTGACATGACAAATGGCGGTATTTGGTAAAACAGGTCCTTTCAAGACACAGAAAAAAATATACAATACTATATATATA
>NW_013953590.1:45617-47410 GCF_001266775.1 Austrofundulus limnaeus
GTATAATACGACTCCCCCCCCACCTTTTTGATCTTAAAAAGCATAAAAGAATAATCCTCAAACTACCTCCAATTTCATACAGATTTGAAGATTTTTCAGCCTTTGCAGTCTTTATACATATCAGTAAAATTATCATTGGACTGTTTATTTTATTTTAACAACATATGTACTAAAAGGTATTTTGACAATGTCGTGGCAAGTTTATCAAGAATGCAGAAACGTGTTGGAATAAATGCACAGAAAATCTGCGTGTATGGTCGTCATAATGATTTAATTCTGAGTGACAAACAAACAGAATCAGGAAATTCTGTCGGCTTGTGGCTGGCTTCGTCAGCAGAGACAGCCAGTAATATAACATTATGTTAACACCATGTGACAGTTTACAACCAATCACAGATCGACGAATGTACTGCCCAGCCAATCACAGGGCTCTCAGCTCAAAGAGTTTCTTCTCAAACAAGAGAGGAGACTCCCTGGCTGGAGTCCTGTTGTCTGGGCTAACACAGATTGACAGCCGAAAACTGGTTATAAGAAGATATGGTAACCGGACAGTGTCAAGGTAGAACAGATATACATAATTAATCGATAACAACAACAAATATATATCAGCTGTAGCAGCGTCATATGAATTCTGGCATTTTACACATAGTCCACCAGGAGGCGCCAACACAAAAGTCAGAGACTTCACATGAGATTTGRRCCATCTTGTGGGGGAAAAGCAGATTACTTCCTACTCGTGATTGCCCCCTCTGGTGGGGAAATGTTTTTCAGGGATACAAACTTTTTCAGAACACTGGTAGACGGCAGCCATTACAGACAAACGTGTGTTTGTTGTTGTTCGAGGAGCGGCCCTGTCACACGCTAATGTCATTAGTTTGTTATCATTACTGAGCTGCAGGAATACTTTTTCCCCCTTTTTTTCACATCATGTCTCCTGCCTGGATCTGTTATTATCTCGCTCCGAAGCACAGAGGAGTGTCAGAGGTGAGCTCGTTTCAGCTGCTTTTACGACGCGGTCTCATTTCCGGACTCAATAATTTTTTGAATGAAGACGATATTTCAGTTAAAATATATAAGTAAAAATATTTTTCCGAGTATAATACTACCCCCAACTTTATGGATGATCTTATGGTTTTAATTTTACGTATTATACTTGAATAAATACGGTAAGTATGATCATTTTTCCTCAGGTTTGATTACAGTTAAAAAAAATAAAATAAATGCACAAACAGCTGTGTTGTGTCTGACCAGTTACCAGAGAGGAAAATACAAGCTTCAGGTACAGTAAGTTATGAAACATACAGGGACAGCCAATATGATCACCAAGCTGCCAGTTTAATGTTAGATCCTGAGTCTCAGGTGAGACGACTCAACCAGGAAGTGCCAGGAATAGAACCAGCACGCTCACAGCTTTGACAAGATCGAAGGACAAAGGCTGAAATCCTGACATCTTCCCCTCGAGGGAGGACTCTGCTTTTTATTCTGTTTCATTGAAATGAATCTGCCATGTGTTGTTTGCTCAGCTGAGGGTGAAATAGATTTAATGCTGAATATTTCTTATTTTATTTCCTGATGTATAAATCTGTTGAACTGAAGGCCTGTATCTATGGGGTTATGTTTGTAAAGCTACACAGTCCAAAATTACCACCAATATTTTTGTATTATTTAGCCTTTTATAAGAAAAAAAGAACAGATTTATTTTTCAAAGTCAGTTTTTCACCATATGATTCATACATTTATAAATGTCATAGTTTATAAACTAAATATTTAACTTGCAAATTAAATATTTAGTT
>NW_013953590.1:48046-51393 GCF_001266775.1 Austrofundulus limnaeus
AACTAAATATTTAATTTGCAAATTAAATATTTAGTTTATAAACTATGACATTTATAAATGAATGAATCATGTGGTGAAAAACTGACTTTGAAAAATAAATCTGTTCTTTTTTTCTTACAAAAGTCTAAATAAAACAAAAATATTGGTGGTAATTTTTGACTGAGTAACTTTACAAACGGCAGCCCATATGTATCATACCTTCACTACGACTGCAATTTGTGTGAATCTTTTGTGTCCTAAACTATCTCTTCCTTTACTTTCTCAGCTTGAGATCTTTTTTTTCTGAACTTCTCTTTGCCTGCACGAGAACATGTTCACTCCGCATCTGACAGGCCTGTGCTGCTGCAAAGCCCTTCTCCTGTGGTGTCAGACCCAAAGCCAAAGCTTAGCTGCCGTGTTCAGACGTATTACACAGTAAAACTGGATTTGTGGTGTCTGTGACAAATCTGTATCGATGTGACAAACTTTTAGGGAGTAAGGGGGAAGATGCTTCGATTCTCTCCTCAGAAAAGGATCAAAATATAAGTCTATTAGGCAGCACATATTTTTACTGTAAGCTTCTTAGGGTGCAGAAAGACACACCTAGGATGCCAGGCCGCTCCCTGAGGATCTAATCCCAAACCAGAACGTAATCTTGTGTTAGGTGATCAAACGACTGAGAAGAGAACCTGTAAGGAGGAATTAGGAGCCAGAAATCTGCAGAAACAAATCTTATTACGGTGAGAAACAGCAGACTTCACCCTGGCATCAACCGTATTTACTTCTCAGGCTTTCTGTTAAAGCGACTCTTTAAATTGTCACAGTTTCAGCAGGGTGGTAAGATATAGCCGCTCGTAAACAAGAGCTTTTTTACGTGGGTTCGCTGCTGCGTCTCCTGCTGACAGCATCTGAAGTCTGTGCGTTCCTTTGGTTCTTAGAGGCACAACACGTCCCACTGGGACTGGATTCCAACAGCAAATTAGTATTTAATTTGCACCCTGCGAATAAGCCGTGCTGTTGCACTTTTCTCACCCAGTTCTGAAATTTCAAAAGGAAAATAAATGATTTTACAGCAAAACAAGAATCAGCTGGATGGAATCAAACGTCTGTGTTGAAACAGCGAGAGCGGTGTAATGGTTGATTAAAAATATGGAGAAAAGGCAACAGTTTAAAAACTACTGTAAGTAATGGGCTTAGGCTGAGTTTCCCCTTGTCGTTTACAGAGTCACCAGGGGTTAGAAATCATTTTAGAGCCTTCTGCAGATCATTTGTGTTCCTGACTTACAATAAGACATAAAACACAACACTATAGTAATATTTTAAATTCTGTTCTGAATTTGACAGGGAGCCAGTGGAGAGAAGCTAAAACTGGAGAAATATGATCTCTCCTTCCAACTCTCATTAAAACTCTAGCAGCAGCATTTTGGATTAACTGAAGACTTCTTAAAGAGGTTTTTGGATGTCCAGATAATAAAGAATTACAGTAATCCAGTCTAGACGTCATAAATGCACGAATCAGTTTTTCCACGTCATTTTTGGACAAAATGTTTCTAATTTTTGTGATATTACGAAGGTGGAAGAAGGCGGTCCTGCTTAGCAGTGATGACACTGACCATGGGCCGGTGGTCAAGGACTTCACTGAATTGTATCAATCTTCTTTTTTATAGTTAAACTTTTGAAAAACTAAGGAGATGGCCATTGATTTTACAAAAGACTCTTAGGTTGCCACGCCTGTGGTTATTAATAGTGAAGCTGTTGAAGACGCTCAACAATATAAATATCTGTGAACTGTTTTGGATGACTTTTGATGCTCACATGAACATACTTTGTAAGATGGCCCATCAGAGAATGTATTTTTATCGGAAGCTCTGTGGTTTTAATGTCGATTCTAGTTTTATGAGAATGTTTTATTCATGTTTTATTGAGTCTCTGTTAACTTTTACTTTTATTTGTTGGTTTGGCAGGGCGGCACGGTGGCTCAGTTGGTAGAGCTGWTGCCTCTCAGCAAGAAGGTCACCAGTTCAAATCCCGGTCCGGGAACCTTTCTGGGTAGAGTTTACATGTTCTCTCCGTGCATGCGTGGGTTCTTTCCGGGTACTCCGGCTTCCTCCCACAGACCAAAAACATGACTGTTAGGTTAATTAACTCTGAATTGTCCCTAGGTGTGAGTGAGAGAGTGAATGGTTGTTTGTCTCGTTTGTTTCTATGTATGGCCCTGTGATGGACTTGTGACCTGTCCAGAGTTTGCATGTTCTCTCCGTGCATGTGTGGGTTTTCTCCGGGTACTCCAGCTTCCTCCCACAGACCAAAAACATGACTGTTAGGTTAATTAACTCTGAATTCTCCCTAGGTGTGAGTGAGAGAGTGAATGGTTGTTTGTCTCGTTTGTTTCTATGTATGGCCCTGTGATGGACTTGTGACCTGTCCAGAGTGTACCCTGCCCCTCGCACTGTGACTGCTGGATATGGGCACCAGTGACCCACGCAACCCTGAAAAGGAAGAAGCGTGTACAGAAAATGGATGTTGGTTTGGCATTTTAACATGTAAGAACAAGATTAAACTCTTGGTGATTGTCAGGATGTGCAGCATAGACCTACAGAATCTCACTGACCTACACAAGGTCAGGTCATTGAAAAAAGCCAGACTGATTTTGGTAGACCCTGATCACCCACTTTATGGTGAGTTCAGGCTGCTTCCGTCTGGACACAGGTATCATTTGACCAAATGTAGGACTAATAGATTTAAAACTCATTTATCCCAGCAACAGTTCAACTTATTTGTGATTTTTTTTTTTATTTGTGCATGAATGTTTTTTGTTTGATTTTACGTCTACTGCCTGTGCAAAAAAATTGCTTCTTGAGGATAATAAAGATTCTTGAACTTGAACTGTGTCTTATAGCTGCAACATACTGTATTAAATGAATGAATGAATAATCTCAATATTTCAGATCTAAAGCTGTCTGCCACAAATGTCTTTGTATCCAGTTCCAGCCTCTTTTGTTTGTTTCAGACATATCTGATGTCTGCTTAAACTTAATGTTTGAGAGCAGATTTGGACTATCAAAAAGAAAAAATCAGTAGGTCCTCTGGATGGGTTCTTCTTTAGTGAAACGTTTTGTCTCTACTCCAAGAGACTTCTTCAGTCTGATGAGTTTCAGGTGAACTCAGCCTTATAAGCTCCGCCTCCACCTGGTGGACAAACAGGTTAGTCACATGCAAAATAGGGCTATCGACTAACAATAGGCGTGATTAGTTCTATTGTCCATAGAGGGTCATGTGCCCCATCACCTGACCTGTGTCGTTATGTGTATGAAGTGAAGTTGTAGGAGGAGGACAACTGGACACGAAGGCCTCCACCTCTGTTTAAT
>NW_013953590.1:52341-55856 GCF_001266775.1 Austrofundulus limnaeus
GAGTCCTGACCTGTACAGTAGATGAGTGTAAACTGTAGAGTCCTGGCCTGTAGATGAGTGTAAACTGCAGAGTTCTGACCTGTAGATGAGTGTAAACTGCTGAGTCCTGACCTGTAGATGAGTATAAACTGCAGAGTTCTGACCTGTAGATGAGTGTAAACTGCGGAGTCCTGACCTGTAGATGAGTATAAACTGCAGAGTTCTGACCTGTAGATGAGTGTAAACTGCGGAGTCCTGACCTGTAGATGAGTGTAAACTAGAGAGTCCTGACCTGTACATTAGATGAGTGTAAACTGTAGAGTCCTGGCCTGTAGATGAGTGTAAACTGCAGAGTCCTGACCTGTAGATGAGTGTAAACTGCAGAGTCCTGACCCGACGAAGTACCTCGTCTGTGCTGGCTCATTCTTTTGAACAGTGGTTGCATCACCTGACACGGGTCAGGTGATGGGGCACAAGACCCTCTATGAACAATAGAGCTAATCAAGCCTATTGTTAGTCGATGGCCCTCTTTTACATGTGACTAACCTGTTTGTCCACCATGTGAGGCAGTGCTTATAAGGCTGAGTTCACCTGAAACTCATCAGACTGAAGAAGTCTCTTGGAGGAGAGACGAAACGTTTCACTTAAGAAGAACCATCCAGAGGACCTACTTATTTTTTCTTTTTGATTTTTTTCTACCTGGATTACTGAGATGCATCAGGACCTTTGGACTAGTTTTATTATCAATATATTAGCATCGAAAGGTACAAAGGTTGCAGGGCCATTTTCCAAATTATTTTAAATATCCTTGGATCCAAGGACAGATGAAATGTAGCATAAGGGCCCATTCTTTTATGACCTCTGACCTACATGAGTTTTTGCAACAACTCCTATGTCTAAAACTTTATTCTATGACTTATAGAGATGAAATCTGCTCTTTTCATTGTGAAATCTTTTGAAACATGTTGAAAAATGAATGCCAATGATTTACGTGTTCCTCTATCTAATAAGACACTAAAGACCTTGGCTCTCTGCGCTTGCCTTTGTTCATCTTCATCTTGTCAAATTTTGTTTTACTTGAGTTTAACCAATCATAATACGCAGCAATTCATACACAAGTATTTCTTTTATTCGCACATTTAATCTTTGAAGCACTTCCTAAATTAAACACTTCCACAGATTGAAAATGTTAGTTTTGTTCCTTTTGCTAAAAACTGTGAATTTGAAATGATAAATTTAATGAAATGGCCTTGTGAACGTATAAATACACTGTCCTCGGCATTTGTGTTGAATATGACCTGACCACCAGATAATCACCATCACAACATCAACATTCTGAAGATGATGGCTAAAACTAAAATATACAGAAAAGCATAATGAGTATTTTTACCAAACACAGAGTGCATTACATCAAGCACAGTGATGGTTTAAAGGTTAGCACTGTTGCCTCCTAGCAGAAAGGTCCTGAGTTCAAGTCGTGGATTGGGCTTAGGGGTCTCTGTGTGGGTTTTCTCTGGATACTCCAGTTTTCAACCACAGTCCAAAAACATGCCTCTTTAGGTTGCCTTCAGGCCCAAGCCTTTCTTAAAAAGACATATGTGATCTCAGAGGGATTTGCCTGGTTAAATAAAGTAAATAAAAGTACATAAACACACAATCCAGCAAGCACAAAACACAGTTTAACTGCTACAACAGATACAGTAGTCAGACAACATCTTCACACCTGGAATCTGGTATCTGGCTGATTTTATTTTATTCATGGTAAGATAAGATAAGATAAGGTAAGGTAAGGTAAGTTAAGGTAAGGTAAGGTAAGGTAAGGTAAGGTAAGGTAAGGTAAGGTAAGATAAGATAAAACTTTATTGATCCCACAGTGGGAAAATTTGCACATTACAGCAGCTCAAAAACAGGACAGGGTGAGAAAGAATAAAGATAAGTAAAAGAAACGAAAAAACACTATACTCGTGATATATAACAATGTACATATACCTAGTACAGTAAATAAATGAATGTAAATGAAGGTGCATATTAGTGATGGCAGTGTAGGTGAATTGTCCAAGTGACTGATAACATCATGATGTGTTATACAGTCTAACTGATGACATCATGATGTGTTATACAGTCTAACTGATGACATCATGATGTGTTATACAGTCTAACTGATGACATCATGATGTGTTATACAGTCTAACTGATGACATCATGATGTGTTATACAGTCTAACTGATGACATCATGATGTGTTATACAGTCTAACTGATGACATCATGATGTGTTATACAGTCTAACTGATGACATCATGATGTKTTATACAGTCTAACTGCAGTTGGAATAAATGACCTACAGAAGTGCTCCGTTCTGCAGCGAGGATATTTAAGTCTCTGACTGAAGGAGCTGCTCAATGTCTTTTCTCTGGATGTTCACCGGTGTTGTGGGGGGTGACTTCCTCCTGAGGTCTATGACCATCTCCTTTGTCTTGCTGCCATTGACTTGGAGAGCGTTGGTCTCACACCAGCCAACAAAGTCACTGAAGATCCCTCTGTATTCCTCATCATTCCCATCTAATACACATCCAATGATGGCCGTATCATCTGAGAACTTCTGAAGGTGGCAGTGGTCTGAGTTGTACCTGAAGTCTGATGTGTACAGACTGAACAGAAAGGGTGAGAGGACCGTGACCGGTGGTGCCCCCGTGCTGCAGACTACCACATCAGACACACAGTCATGGAGCCTTGATGCAGTCACAGACCCACCCCCACAGAATGGGGTCTTAGATGGACACCCAAATGCCCACCCAAAATATCTCAAATACAAATGCTTTAGAATTCTTCCTAATGTCACAAGACTGAGGATTTCAGTCCCTGCTTGTACCACTACTCCCCTTTTTGCTGTACATGAGACACAGGTGTGCTGATCAACCACATCTAACAATGAGGACCTGGTGTAATGACTGAGTGTACGAGTTTCACTGACTTGCCAGACACCAGAATAGTTTTAATGTTTTAATTAAAATATAAACAGCTGGATCGGGAAACAAACGTCACTGGAATCAGGAGTTCTACACAGGAGAGAATTAGGTTAGTGGCTAGAAAGTTCACAAGAACAGATTTAGAAGAAGATTTAGCCACTAACCTTTTTAGAGTACAGGACGTCCCAACCGTACTCTTGAAAGACTTTGGGAGTCTAGGATGAGATCCGGTGAAAGCACTTCCGGGTTGCGAGGCTTGAGTGAGTTTACGAACTCGGGATTTTTCCGTGAGGCAGGCTTGGGTCTTACACATGAGGTCAGAGATCCGAGACAGGTACTGAGGGCTGGACTTAACTCATGGTCGATGTACACAGGCATGGGTCAGAATCCGGGAGACAATGATTGAACAGATCCGACAGGGGAAGCGACGGGAGGCGGAAGTCCAGGGAGGAGTGCGTGGGTCAAAACCAGGAGATCAGAGTCCGATACAGTAACGTTAAGGGATGAGGCAAGAGGCGTGGATCCAGAGAGCAGAAACAAGGTCGTAACGAGGAAAGCAAGACGTGACA
>NW_013953590.1:61453-71453 GCF_001266775.1 Austrofundulus limnaeus
GGCTTGAGTGCGGGTTGCGGGGCTTGAGTGAGTTTACGAACTCGGGGTTTTTCCGTGAGGCAGGCTTGGGTCATACACATGTGGTCAGAGATCCGAGACAGGTACTGAGGGCTGGACTTAACTCGTGGTCGATGTACACAGGCGTGGGTCAGAATCYGGGAGACAGATGACTGAACAGATCCGACAGGGGAAGCGACGGGAGGCGGAAGTCCAGGAAGGAGTGCGTGGGTCAAAACCAGGAGATCAGAGTCCGATACAGTACCGTTAAGGGATGAGGCAAGAGGCGTGGATCCAGAGAGCAGAAACAAGGTCGTAACGAGGAAGGCAAGACGTGACATGGATGCTGGATAACTACTAGGAAAAACCGTTCATAAATCTGGCACTGGTGATGTGGAAGAGAGGAGCTTAAATACTGCTGTGAACAGGTGAGTGACATGACGCTGATTAGGATTTCTGTGATGGGAGGGGTGAGACAATGAGTGAGAGTATGGCTGAGGCTTGACTTGGCAGAGAATATGCTAAAATCATGACACCTGGAGCTGGGATAGTGTGCAAAGTACTTGCAACAAATCTCTGCCTGTGCATTGAATTGCATTGTTACCTTGAGTACCTTGCCCGAAGCCTCAAGCCAGACTCATGTGCAATTCTGATATTTCTGATCTTGTTGAGCCCTCCTGTCCCTTCCCAGCACATGCTCACTCACCTCCTACAGTCTTGTGCTGGTTATCATAAAGGAATCCTTCAACCTCTCCTAGTCCTGTAAAGAAACAACAACAGCAAGAGCCAGTTCCTTCAGTCAAACCAACCTGTAAAGAACATTTCTTAAGTGCCAGATAAAATACAGACCAATACAGAGTTGCTAAAATACTTACTCCACCAAGGCCACAAATCTTAAAGCCCAAACAGGAATGAAATCCTCAAAAGTTTGGAAAGGAAAGATTTTCATCCTCTAAAGCACTTATTGGAAGCCGCTTGAAAGAAGACAAAAATCTAAGGTGAAACTTCTTTCGATCATCTTGGTAGCATCTGACTCAGGTTCTCTAAGAGACAGAGGAGCTGACTCTTCTCACCCAGAAGGATAGAGAAGGAGATTTCCCATACAGTTCCAACTCCAGAAACTGAGAACTCAAACCAACCAAGTGCAGTTTTGGTTTAAGCATCAATCCAAAGGACCTTCCATCAGCCGAAGAGCACCCTGTAGCTCAAGTCGAATTATTGGTCTTGCAATTCATGGGTCACCTTTGTAGAAAAGGTCTTGCATGAACGTTCTATTCATTTCTAGTTCTTGATACATGATACACTCCTCAACACTTCAGCTGATATCACACCAAAGTCTCCTACCTTGTCCAAGAACTTGCATCTTACTGTCAACTGTGATAAAAAGGAGCTGAAAATTTGTTCACTGAAGATAAAGCCATACTCTACATTACAGACTACCCTATCTTCACCGGCTCTGATACAGATTACCTTTTTGCTTGATGACCCTAATTCACCAAGTGCATGTACATTTCTGAACATGATTCTCTTTTTTTGTTGGGAAAGATTTTCTTGACAGATTCACACTTTGGCTCTTTTTTTCGAAGCCTGAATATCTGGGCACAGGTACGTGAACCTCTGCCAATTCCTTTACTTTGGGAAGTGGATTCATGTCGTTACAGGTTGTAGGCCACTGATAATTAGAAGCCTTACCAATTGAATTTTAAGGGCCGACAAGTAAAATTAATCTAAGAGGTGGTCTCTTCGACACCATGGTAGAACACACCCAGCTGACACAACTGTGGAACCGCTTCTGTCTGAGCTGGATTTTTCCTTTTTGCTCTATATTTACTGGCACCCAAAGGTTACTGTTTGAAAGTACAAAAAGGGCTCACACTCCCAAGGTTCAACTGAATGTGTTAATTTTGAGATGGTAAATCAACAGTCAGACAGAATCTCTGGCTGTTAGTGGTTGATAAACCAATCTGGTGCCCCTTTCTATAACTAAAACTTGAGTTATTAAACCTTTATTTCACAAAAAACATCCCACTGAGATTAAGAATCTCTTTTCCAAGAGAATCTTGGCCAAGACTGGCAGTGGTACACAGGTTACAGAACATTCACAGCAAAAACAGAAAAGGTTTACAGCGTCATCGATAAAGTAAAATATCACTCAGTTAAAACATTTACAGACAGATGATTCCTTCCCAAAATCAGCAAGAACAGCCTTAAAAACATTTAGTGGCAACAGTACCTTTAGGTTCATGTATCTCTGCAACTGGTTCCAAGGAGATGGAGCAGAAAACGTCTTTCCAAGTGCAGTTCAGACTTTAGGTGCCAAAAGTAAAAATATGAAGAGAATATCCTCCAGTGGACTTTCTATTATAGGCCAACAAATATGATGAAAGAAGTTCTAATATGGCCTTATAAATAAAAATATGCCAATGACCGAGTCTACGAGTCTCCAAGGCTGTCCATCCAACCCATTTGTATAAAGTGCAATGATGTGTAAAACCTTTTAAAACCATTGTAAATCTTAGAGCTCCGTGATAAACAGTATCCAGTGAGTAAAGACATTTAGGAGAAGCATGCACGTATAAAATGTCCCCAAAGTCCATTACAGACATAACAGTTGCATCTAAGTCACTTTCTACACTCTAAAAATGAAATGTTGGATTTACTTAACCATGTTATGTTACCTGGTTCCACTTAACTGAGTTGAGTAAATTCAAAGCAACATATTCATGTTCTTTGGCTAAAAAAAACTGGTATATTCCTTTGAATTTACTCAACTCAGTTAAGTGGAACCAGGTAACATAACATGGTTAAGTAAATCCAACATTTCATTTTTACAGTGTAGCCTCAAAAGCCAGACACAACCTAATGCTGAAATAAAATCCCAATTTTAATCTCAGTTTCTTCACTCGTTGAATATGGGAAGAAAAATACAAAGAATTGTCAATTAAAAATACTCAGTATTTATACTGTGACACATTTTCAATTTTCAGACCCTCAGTTGTAACGACTGTGGAGTATCCTCTCAATTAAATCTCCTATTTGAAAATATCACCTTCGATTTATTTGCATTTAACACAAGCTTAAGATGATAAAGATTTGTCTGTAAAACCTTAAAAACTGACTATAGTTGATTAAAAGAATTATTAGGTGAGAGATCAGAACAATATAATACAGTATCATCTGCATAAAAATGAAATTTTGCATGAGGCACATTTAAAGACAGGCTGTATATAATAAACAGAAGTGGCCCCAGCACTGGCCCCTGAGGAACACCATTGAGTACAGTATATGGAGGGAGAGAAGAGGAAGCTATCTCCCCAGAACACACTGAGATCTGTTGGTCAGATAGTTTGGTAAGTTGGTCATTATCTAACCAATACAAATTTGAGCACAGTGTGTTCAGCTTATGTAGACAGGATTTGTGCTTTTAAAAATTGTTTTACTAAAGCAGAGCAGCATTACACTTTACTACAAATATGTGGTAAAGTCTGTATTACACTGGGAGGTAAGTGGTGCTACTAGTTGGTGAACAGAATTCACAACATGTCAATCATTAAATTATTTTAAAAAGGTCCATTTCTGCCTATTTTCATTTCCAAAGTGTACTCCAGGAGAATGGATTGTACTTTTAAGGTTATGGTGTGGGCGGAAGAGGGCAGTGAAATAATGTGCAGAATGAAGAAAACACTTTTGCGAGCTGTGCATGGGATGCATGAAACACAGCTGCTCTCTGGTCACAAACACTCAGAATTTAGTGAGGCTGCAGCTGAAAATGTTCCTTTTTTCTCAAAATATTAAGTCAAGTTTGAGTTGTCACAGCCCAGTGAAATACCACCCTAATGAGCTGCTTTTCTGCCACATTTTCAGAAACTTTCTGTTGTATGACAACCATAACAGAAACATGCTTGACTGAGAGCAGCTTTACTCATCCATTTTCTTTCTTTTTTTTAGAAATATTACCATCTACAACTGAGAAAAAACAAATGGGAGTCCATGAATCCAGAAAAATGAAAATAATAGAAATGCCACGTGATGACATTGCAACATCCAAACTAGAGAAACTATTGATTTTTACAGGTTTTAATTGTATTTAATTTGAAACAGTTGGCATGTCTGCACAGAGAGCTCATTAACTGTGCAGTTTCTGAAAAACAACTAAAAACTAAAGAGAAACAATGATTTAAATTTAATTAAAAATAATTAATGCTTTGGATAAATGCAAACAATACTGTTGTATAAGAGGATGTTATGTGAGCACAAATATTAACACTTATGGATCCATTGTTTGTTTTCACATCCTAGTGACAAAAAGTCACATAGTTTCAGTATTTATAATTTGGCTATAATTGGGCATCTTATAAACTTTGACACTATATAAATTACAAAAAATATACAAAAATATTTAAACACTTTTGTTAAAAACTTGCATTTTACTGCCTTCTTTCTTTCAACTAAAGCTTTTTTTCTATTCTTCCTTTCCATCTCATCAGTGAACCACTTTTGTTTTATTACAGATGTCCATTTTTCACTTAAACATCGTTGTCCCCCCGCCGCCCCGCAGCCCCGCCGCCCCTCCTTCACTCCATTCTTCCCATCCATCGGTCTTCTGGCTCCCTTCATCTCTGCAGCTGTCTGACTAGCCTGCGAGCCTGCTCCGTCAGCAGAACCAACAATGGTGGAGCCATTTTATAATAGGCGCCATGCATTACTTATCAGCCTCTCATTCAGCACCGATGGGATTAGGCAGCAGGTACATGGAGCTCTCTATTGTAGGAGCACAACTCAAAGCCCCATATCTAAAATACCGCAAATTACTGAGTGACCACTGCAGCAAATGAACCTATGGAAATTTAATGAAATCATTAGTATGATTGGATTAAAAAATAATTGAGAACTAAGATGAAACACAAACATGCTGAAAAGAGAGACCAGCAGCAATGCAAAAACAAAATGTATTTATTTATTTATTTTTAAACAAGACAAATCCCTTTGAGATTACAGATCTAATTTGAAAGGGAGGCCTGAAGGCTACATGTTTTGGTCTGTGGAGAAAACCGGAGTAAATAAAGAAAACCCATGCAAGCATGAGGAGAACATGCAAACTTACACACACCTTCATATACATTCATTTTTGTACTGTATTTTATGGTGTATATATGTATATAAATATGCATATATTTATATGCATATGTGTTTATGTATATGCACATATACACATATGCATATAAATATGCATATGTGTTTATGTATATGTATATATGTGCATTGGTATATGTACAATANGGTGTGTTGAAAGCTGTTTTCCACTCATCCCCCTCACGAATCCTGACCAGATGGTAGGCATTACGAAGGTCTAGTTTAGTGAACACTTTAGCTCCTTGGATCAGATCAAAAGCTGAAGTCATTAATGGCAATGGATATTTGTTTTTAACTGTGATATCATTCAGACCACGATAATMAATACAAGGACGAAGAGAACCATCCTTCTTACCCACAAAGAAAAATCCTGCACCGGTAGGAGAGGATGAGGGACGGATGATACCTGCTTTGAGGGACTCCGAGATGTATTTGTGCATGGCCTCACTTTCGGGTTGAGCTAGAGGATATAAACGACCTCTAAGAGGGGAAGTACCTGGGAGTAAATCAATGGCACAATCATAAGGTCTGTGGGGAGGTAAGGAAGAAGCTTTAGATTGACTAAACACTTGAGCAAGATCGTGATACTCAAAAGGGACGTTAGACAGATCAGGAAGAGACACCTTTATTTTGTTAGGGGTAGACATAACATTAGCGGATTTTAAACAACGAGATAAACATTGATCGGACCAGTTCAGAATGTTGTTATTTCTCCAGTCAATATGAGGATTGTGTTTTCTTAACCAWGTGGCTCCCAAAACAATGGGAAGATCAGGAGAACAGATGGTCAAAAATTTTAGTGTCTCCACATGGTTCCCACAGATGGTTAACTGAACCTCCTGGGTTTGCATACTGTTTTTGTTCAGGGTGTGTCCATCAAGTGCCAAAACATTATGGGGTTTAGTTGTGGGATGCATCTGCACACCAAGAGAAACAGCAAAGTCAAAATCAATGAACTCAGTGTCAGCACCAGAATCAATGAAAGGTTTGATATGGAACTCTTTACCGTTAGCTTGAAGTATGGCGTTGATTTGTGGAAGACGAGGTTCGTGGGAGGAAGCTGCAGATCTGAATCCATGAGCCTTGGATCCCTGTGGTTTGTGTTTAATAGGACAGTTGGAAACTTGGTGTCCAGAACCACCGCAGTAAAAACATAGACCCTCCTGGCTCCTTCTGAGACGTTCATGCTGAGATAACTTAGATCGTCCAATTTGCATGGGTTCCTCTGGGACTTGGTGAATAGCAGGAGCATGCCAGACCACAAAAGGCTCAGAAGACCTGGAGGGGACATGAGTGGGACTAGTGTTGTGGTGCTGCCTCACCTCTCTTTGTCGTTCATACAGTCTCAGATCAATCCGGGTTGCCAGGTCTTCWAGTTCTCTGAGAGATGATGGTGGATCCCTAGTAGTCAGTTCATCCTTGATGTTATCATTGAGAGCTTGCCAAAACACGTCTATTAGAGCCTCTTCATTCCATTTACTRTCTGCAGCAATGGTGTGAAAATCAATGATTAAATCTGTGACTCTTCTCTTACCTTGTCTCAAATTTAATAAGGCTCTGGTTGCCTCTTTCTGGGGAAGTAAAGGGCTGAAAACTCTGGTTAATTCAGCAGCAAAATTCTTGTAACTATGGCAAAACAATGAGTCTCTTTGCCATTCAGCTGTGCCCCATAATTTAGCACGACCAGACAATAATGCAATCACATACGCCACCTTGGAACACTCAGAAGGAAAGGCTGTGGGTTGCATCTCAAACTGTATCTCACATTGGGTTAAGAACGGGCGGCACTGGCTTGGTTCCCCATCAAACTTCTCAGGTGGAGAAAGTATGGGCTCACTGTGGGGCTTAAACATGACGTTAGGTTGTGAAGGCCTTGTTTGTCAAGCAGATGGCGCCAGAGGATCACTCCTGAAAACAGATTCTTGAGAGTAGGCAGAAAAACAATTGGGAGCAGATTCACTTTGTTTTTTAAAGATCCCAGACTGTATCTCTGGTGTCGGCGTGAAACTCTTAGTGGCCAGATTTACTGTAATGACTGAGTGTACGAGTTTCACTGAGTTGCCAGACACCAAAATAATTTTAATGTTTTTATTAAAATATTAACAGCTGGATCGGGAAACAAACGTCACTGGAATCAGGAGTTCTACACAGGAGAGAATTAGGTTAGTGGCTAGAATGTTCACAAGAACAGATTTAGTAGAAGATTTAGCCACTAACCTTTTTAGAGTACAGGAAGTCCCAACCGTACTCTTGAAAGACTTTGAGAGTCTAGGATGCAGTCCAGTGAAAGCACTTCCGGGTTGCGGGGTTTGAGTGAGTTTACGAACTCGGGGTTTTTCCGTGAGGCAGGCTTGGGTCATACACATGTGGTCAGAGATCCGAGACAGGTACTGAGGGCTGGACTTTACTCGTGGTCGATGTACACAGGCGTGGGTCAGAATCCGGGAGACAGATGACTGAACAGATCCGACAGGGGAGGCGACGGGAGGCAGAAGTCCAGAGAGGAGTGCGTGGGTCAAAACCAGGAGATCAGAATCCGATACAGTACCGTTAAGAGATGAGGCAAGAGGCGTGAATCCAGAGAGCAAAAACAAGGTCGTAACGAGGCAGGCAAGACGTGACATGGATGCTGGATAACTACTAGGAAAACCGTTCATAAATCTGGCACTGGTGATGTGGRAGAGTGGAGCTTAAATACTGCTGTGASCAGGTGAGTGACATGATGCTGATTAGATGTTTCTGTGACGGGAGGGGTGARACAATGAGTGAGAGCTTGGCTGTGGCTTGACTTGGCAGAGAATAGGCTAAAATCATGACAGTTACATTTAAAATCTAATTCCAGTTCAAACAGAATAGCCTATTGTAAACATAATTATTTTAAAATCTAAATATCTTCAAACTAATGAAATATAAAGTTATTAGTGAAGAAAACCTGTCTGGATAACAGCAGACTGACTGCTGGTAAAATATACGACAGGTCTGGACCACTCCTGAATTTTGTTTGTATCTGAAAAAAATCTTAGAATATGAAAACATTGGTGAATGTCACAAATTCTCCTAAATCACTCGTACGCACAACTTAAGAACAAATCTGTGTGTACCAACGATTCTTGCATGAGGCCCAGTGTCTTTGCATGTTTTAGTAAAACAACATTTTGGGATGCAGTAAGGTTTGGATGTAAAAGTTGATTTAACTATGTCATATTTTGGATACTTATTTCATAATTCTTGTTCAAATTAATATGTGTAAATCAATTTGAACACATTTGAATTGTTAAAAGTTTGTATGTAAAAATACCTGAAAAAAGATCATTTTAACAATATTGTGCTGTAAATGTAACTGTCTCATTTTATTTTCTGAATTACAATTTCTCTTCGTTTTAAATACAGCAGTTAGTAATTATGAAGACAAAATATTGTCATTTAAACATATTGTTAATGTAAAAATAACAGTAATACTTTGTTTCAGATTTTACAACATACTGTATTACTGAGAAAAAGTAAGGCAGCAGGATATGAGCTGACAAAACTGAAACCTTTGATTGAAAATGTTCTGTGTCTAACCACTAATATATTAATTCCTTATTTTGCATGAAAAAGCAGAATGTTACARCCTGACCATGAATACACAGACCACCAGAGTGRTTGGTTAATGCATGCCTGGGAGGARGACGAAGGATTATCACAGTCCATTAATCCTGTGTATCACAGCCTCCTTTTTGATTAGAAATAATTCTGCAGTTTGTACTTTACTCTTGAAATGTGTTTCAAAGACACTGCTGTTATTGCACATTTTGAAAAAAGAAATGCTTGCAGTTTATAAAGTAACATACAGTGAAATTAGAACCGATGCAGTCTCAGATTGATGCAGTCATAAAATGTAAGCTAATTCATTGAGGAAAGGTTTTCTATTATTTATTTCTATCATCACAGTGCTAATTAGTAAACCCACACCATCTGCCTCTGGCTGCAGACTTGTTTGTTCAGACAGTGCTGCACTGCACCACCCAAACAACATGACTTCCTGCAGAAAGGGTCACACTTGTTTGTG
Source organism: Austrofundulus limnaeus (assembly GCF_001266775.1). NCBI lineage: Eukaryota > Metazoa > Chordata > Actinopteri > Cyprinodontiformes > Rivulidae > Austrofundulus > Austrofundulus limnaeus. Next base: position 70,635 of record NW_013953590.1, read on the forward strand.
AAACARTTTCTCTGCTATCATACCTGATGATTGACAGGTGATAGTACAACTAAGAAAAGTACATTTACTTAAGCAGATTAATTAAATAACTGAAATTTATAAAAAATATATTTATTAGGGGTGCAGCAATACATGTAATACATTGCAATACATTGTTAGGCGATGGCCTTCTTTTGCATATGACTGACCTATTTGTCCACCATGTGGAGGCGGAGCTTATAAGGCTGAGTTCACCTGAAACTCATCAGACTGAAGAAGTCTCTTGGAGGAGAGACGAAACGTTTCACTAAAGAAGAACCATCCAGAGGACCCACTGATTTTTTCTTTTTGATATTTCTACCTGGATTATTGAGATGCATCAGGACAATGCTGTTGAAGGCAATACAAGGCCCGTGTCTTGTCTCTTCTGGTAGGCCAGATGCTAGAGCAGTGTTTCCCAAAGTTGGGGTCGGGACCCAAAGTGGGGTCCCGAAACATCAAGATGGGGTCCTGAAAAGATTGGAGTGAGGTTAGTATTTTTCAAATGGATAAATTTAGTATAAAACTATTGTTACTATGCCCATGTTTTGTTGACCTGATACAAATGTTTAATCATACAAAAATAGTTGGGGGCACAGGTCTCTGCTACTGTTATTTTGTGGGTCAAAAGCTGAAAGGTTTGGGAACCACTGCACTTTGGTTCCCAAAGTTGGGCTTGGGACCCAAATATGGGTCATGAAGCACCTTGGATAATCTCCAGAAATCAATTTAAAGGGTAATAAAATAATTGCTGATGTAATATTTTCCCTATAACTATTACAAAAACCATAAATCAGTATA
>NW_013953590.1:73764-75332 GCF_001266775.1 Austrofundulus limnaeus
TGCATACGCACAGTTTTATAAATCTGAAATTTTTTTTTTTTTTTTGGCGTACGCCATTTCTGCCTTTTGGCCATACGTTCACTTTTAGTATGGTTTCCACACAATCCTTTATGAGACCCCTGATCTGTTGCTGTGCTGCCTGTTTGCCTCAGTCCTGGAATATACTCACCTGCATTGGACATTACCTGTAAATATACTTACCTTTGGAACCTGGACCCTCCCCTCTGTGCAGAGCCTCCAATCAAGACACATAAAGATTGTATTTCCTCTCTTACAATACTTACCTTCAATCCACCTGTCATCATACTCACCATGAACTTTTCCCTTCCAGATCCTGATCCCGTGAYCCCACATGTAAATAAAATCACCTACCTTTTGATATCTGCCTCTGAGTCTATCTGTTTTCGAGCTGCTCGTCTTTGACTCGTGTGTTAAACCTGATATACTGCATTTCTGTTTCTACTGAACAGGCCAAACTCTTACTTTAAGGACAGTGAAGTCAGATATGTAAATATGTTCATGAAGGCAGCATCAAGAGCTACTTAATGTTGTGTTATTGTTATGAGCTGGCATAGATCTTTCTTTTATTACTTTTTAAAATTATATTTCTTGTTTTTTTTCTGCTGCAAGACCCAATTTGTTCACGTAATTTGTTTTTAGTTGAATTTTTTTCTTATCTTAAGCCCACAATTTACCCAGATGAAAACGGGTATCAACAAATGCTGCAGTGTTGTGCTTCTCAATATGAGCCATTCATCATTTGCACATGATTTCAATGCAAATTTCTCCCTGGGGGATGATTAAATACAACTGCTTTGCTTTCCTCCAAATCTTAAGTATGTGTAGCTTAACATACCAACAGGCAATGGAAGCTGGCAGTATGAATGATGGTCATTACTTTCAATGGAGAAGCAGTGAATTCCTCATTTCAGGATGAAGCTGTATGGTGAGCATCCCTAATGAGTGCTCAGGAGCAGAGATTCTTACATTTACCTTCAGTGTGATTAAACTGCAGCAYTGGTGAAGCATCACAGAAAATAACTTATCTAACAAAGCCTCCACTTGGTACATAAATCCAGTCCAGAGAGCTGGTTTAATCCTGAATATATCTTTACAGTTTACACACATATTGYAATGTTTAGTGAATAACTTCTTTCACACTTTGAGACTATGCTCCTCTCCTGCTGAAGAAACTGATTCTTTCAGGGGAAAATTACTTTGCCATTGGCATTGGAACTGCCGATTTTAATAGTAGTAGTAAAGGTGCTTTATTTGTCATCAGTGTATGTTTCCACACAATGACAAAATTGTGCTCTGCATTTAACCCATCCACACCCAAGTGGAGCAGCGGGCAGCCATGTGAGGTGCCCGGGGAGCAGTTAGGGTTAGCTGTCTTGCTCAAGGACACCACGACATGTGGGTATGGCGGGGAGTCGAACCTAAGACTTTCGGGTCCCAAGCCGGCTGCTCTACCACTACACCACAGCCACCGTAGTAGTAGTAGTAGTAGTAGTAGTAGTAGTAGTAGTAGTAGTAGTAGTAGTAGTAGTAGTAGTAGTAGTAGTAGT
>NW_013953590.1:76332-81071 GCF_001266775.1 Austrofundulus limnaeus
GGATTAAAGTGGATTACTCCTTCAGGCTCGTACAAAACCAGGGTTTCATAAACATTTCAATTCCTTTAAGATAATAACAGCTCTCTTTTTAAACAAAATTTTACCTGAATGTTGGAAGGTAACACACCTTTATGAGCTCTGTACATTAACAGTAAAATATTATAATCAACCAAATCATAGAATTTTAATAATTTCAAATCATGAAACTATATATTCGATGGATGACTGTAATTTTTTCTAGTAATAACTCTTATAGCTGTTTTCTTTAAAATAAAAATAGGATTTGTGATAGTTTTACAAGCTTTAAACCAGACTTCAGTATAGTAAATTAAATGAGGAACAATTATAACGTTATACAACATAAACAGTGATTTATCATTGAACAGTTCTCTTACTTTGTACAGGACTCCAATTGATTTGGCCATTTTTATTCTTAAATTATTTATATGATGTTTCCATGTCAGTTTTTCATCAATAATGACACCTAGAAACTTCACTTCACTGACTCTACAGATCTCTACATCATCAATTTTAAATGAAACATCTACAGTTCTCTTATTGTTACAGAAAATCATGTAATTTGTCTTGCCCAAGTTTAATGATAATTTATTAAGTTGAAACCAACTTTGTATTTTCATAAATTCTGTCTGTATCATGTCCAACATTTGTTCAATGTCATTACCAGAACAAAAAAATGTTGTATCATCAGTAAATAGAACACACCCAAAAAGATCTGATACATTGACCAAATTGTTCACAGACAAAATAAATAACTTTGGTCCGAGAATGGAACCCTGCGGCACTCCACATGAGATGTTACAAAACTCAGATCTTACATTATTTATTTCTACAAATTGTTTTCTATTTTCCAAACAACTAGATACCCACTTTTCAACTCAGATTAGGGATTAATCAAACCAGCAACCGCCCAGGTTGTTGATTAGTTCATCATGACATTAAGGTGGCTCCAAAATTATTTGTTCATTTTATCCTGGAAAATATTGAAAATACTTTGCAAATAATGACAAAATGTAATATTTTCACTAGATATCAAAATATTTGCATGGGAATAACAACAGTGGTTGCTCATAGGTATTTACATTTTACATGTTTGATCTGATGTGAACAGAGCTCAGATTAAATAATCTGACAGTCTTGTAAAGACTTGAGCTCAGAATTCAGGTGTTTCATTCACTAATAGCAGAATGAGTTTTGTATCAGCAGTTATACTCGGCTGATATGTTTTTGGGCAAGTTTGAAGCATAAATATATTTCTGTGGCAGGACATGATATAATATACATTAAATATTTTACAAAATAAAAATACGTTTTTATTTTCAATGTCTGATGTGTTTGTTTTTGTATCATATTCATCTGTGAGTGGCGTTTCATTGTTTAGTTAACATAATATTAATAAAACAAATGAATATCATTGTAAACATCCAAGTCAAATTGTGATGTTTCTATGTCATTATACTAAATCTGTGGTTCTTACCTTCACWTGATGAACACTTCTTGGTTTTACACCTTTAGCTGTGCATTTCACCGTGTGCAGAGAAGTTTTAAAAAAATGTTGCCGGGCAGAAGAAATCTACAACATTCCTATTATTTCCTCACATCTTTGTTTATTTTTCTATGGATGAATAAACACAGTAGTCTTGACTAAAACAGCAGAAAAATTACCAGAATAGCATGGGTCACATGACTGAAATGATCCAATAGCAGTACAGCACAGACAWATACCCTTCTAGTTGTACAGTTCAGCTAAGTGCCATCATGACAGCCATACCTATGTGGTCTCTGATTGGATTGTTAAATGTGTGATTGGCAAGACATTTAATCAGCTGGAGACAGAAAAGCAGGGACAAAATTCTTGTAAACTGAAACTCACGCGCAAGTAGGGAACTTGAGCAGAGAAATTTACGATAGTTTTTTGCTTTGTACCTGTAAACAGACCTTAACAAAAAAATTTGTGTAAATTTGTCTTTACACATACACATTTATTTTAAATACATACATTCCTATTTACACATCCAAGAACTTACAAATCTTAATTCACAAATAAAAATTCTGATTTACAAGTACAAAATATATATGACCCAAATTTGCGCCCATAATTAAGAATTTACGGATTCAAGGCCTTCAGAGCAGAACACACAGTTTAACTGCAAAGAGTCCATTGATCACAGAATAAAAGCTACTGTCCCAAATAGTATAAGTTAAATTTAATTATACAGTATCGGAACTTTTTGCAGGTTGGACCAAAGTCTGAGTCATGAATATTAGGTGTGCCTGCCAACAATRGTATGCTGACCCAAATACACATTTTTTAATCCTGTGTGCTGTGAAAGTTAATAACAAGAAAATTGTATTCTTGATTTGTGTCCATCCAATAAAACACTAGATCTTTCCCAAACCCAACTTTAACTCTACATAGAACTGAAAACCAAAGCTCTAGACCCAAACTAATATTAAATTAATCTGGTGGTTTTAAGACCAGATTTTGGTTCCAAAAATTGTCTACCTGTCTTGAAAAGGAAGGTGACACACACAAACACTAAACTGTACTAACAAAGAAACATACGCAGCTTTGCTATCAAGTCTGAAAGATCTCAGTCAGAGAATCACAAAGAGTGCATTTTAACATAAAATCTTACGGCCTTTTTCCACTTGTGTCTCTACAGCACAGTTCCACTTGGTGGTTTTACATTACACTTCAGTAACAGCTCTAATGGGTGGGTTCACTGTAAAATTGGGTGGTCAGAGTCCAAAAATTGAAGCCACATGTCTTGGTGTTATGCTCCATTAGGTTATTTACCAGCCACCATTAAACACAGTAAAAGAAAAGGACCAGAAAAACATGCAGCACAACAAGAGAGGACATGGTAACGTTGTTATTGCAAATGGTGGAATGGGTTGTTGTGAGAGTAGCTCTTGTGATGCAACCAGTGACTCCACCCCCTAACCAATTAGTGACTGACATTCTCCTGACATTGTGTTTTCACGCCAGCATGGTACAATTGGAACCACAGCAAAGTAAGTTCTGAAAAAGGGGGCTGGTTGCACAAATCCTTGCTAGTGGGAAAACCTTGGAACCATGGAGAGCCAAGTCGAACAGTGCTGTAGAGGTGCTTGTGGAAAAGGGGCATTAGTGTTTAGATTAAATCCTGACATCAAGAAAATTGTAAAAAGTCTGATTGCTGCAGGATTTGGACTAATTGGAAGAGATTGATGCAAGGAGGGTTCAGGGAAGCCCTTGTAAAGGTATAAAAATAAATACCAAGACACAATGACTCCCAAGATAGTAGTGAGTCTTTATGTTTAATAGTTATTGCACTGGCTTTATCTATTACCCCAAAAAGTGTGTGTTTCTTGGCACAGCTGTTTACTTTCATGTTCTACTAAGTTGCTACATCAGCTTATAATATTCTATTAAATTTGTATTAGCTCCTTCTTTTTCTCATCTCTATTCTCATTGCTTGTTGGAATTAGTTTCATTCACCAGCACCTCATCTGTTGACATAATGCTTTAAATCATTTAATCCTAAGGATAGAATTAGTTTTGTGTTCATCTAACTGGAAAAAAAGGTGCAGCACAAATGAGATTGTGTTTGCCTTTAAAGATTCTCCAAATAAAATCGGCAAGCTTTTAAATAGCTCTTTGAATCTAGCTTAAGACAAAATAATCAATAGACACAGCTTTCCRTCTAATGGTCTACATCTTAGGAAAATGCAAAAGCTGCAAGCTGAAAACTTTTGTTTGCTTCTTTTAGACTGGACTTTTTTTCTACATTAWACAACACACATTTAAAAAGAAATGCTTTTGAAATTCAACTTGCAGCTAAAGTTACAAAGAATGTAAAYACAATTATACAAGTAATACTAATAGTTTGTTGTATTTCACCACTGCACAATTTCCTACGGAAGAGCATTACATTCACCAAATAAAAAAAAAAATTAGGGGCATCCTTAATTACGAGGAAAGATCTCATAATTATGAGATCAGGCTCTCATAATTATGAGATAAGATGTCATAGTTACGAGATAAGTTAAAGAGAGTCAGCTGATGTACATTACAGGAAAAGTACAAATGACGGCACTACCACATTTTATATGCTTTTATTTCTTCTTAGGTATTGGGAAATATTGAGTTTACTGAATGTGGATGGTGTTGTATCTATTAATGTGGGTTTATTTATCAATCCACCTGCACATGGGTTAGAGAGTTCTGTTCAATTCAGCTTTGGCAGCTTCGACACAAACAACACCATCATTTAGCTGGTAGTGGTGCTTCCGGTTTCAGCAAATGGCTCTTTCAAAATAAGAGTCCGATTCAATACAGTCCGAACAAAACATCACAAAGGTGGTATGATGCTGCACGGATGATAGTATGTCGACATTACGCAGGTGTCTTCCTTGCAGTTGTTCAAGCAGAAAGCCCACTCTGATATACTGGAAGTCACTCTCTTCCTGCAGTACGGGGATGCTATGGCTATAAGTAGCTAAAGCATCTGAAATGCTTTAATTAAGTCCTTTATGCACACAACGAGCACACACTTTCTCCAGTTTCAACCCTGGGTCACAACTTTATTAAACTATGGTGAATTAACATTATTCAGCTTGTAGAGGATGTTGAGAACAGTCAGAGTCAACCCACAGACCAGCACCAAASACCTACAACATCATCTTGCTGCTGATGGAGTCACTGTGCATCGTTCAACTATTCAGCACACTTTACA
>NW_013953590.1:82071-85921 GCF_001266775.1 Austrofundulus limnaeus
GGCTCAAAGGCAGGGGAAGGAGAACCAGCCATGGGGGACTCAGGTGACACYGTTGATTTCCAGCAAGAGGTGGAGGGAGGCGGAACCACTGGGGAGTGGCAAACTGCAGATGAAACATGAGACGTCCAGGTTGACATCTCCTTTTCAGCCTTCTCAGACTCCATAAAAWGAGTTGTGTCTTGGTCGGTTTGTTCTGTTACAGGATGAACCGACCAAGACACAACATGGGGAGGCAGATTGACCCAGGGAACAGGCAAAAATGGAGCTGAAAATCAAAATATTTATTATCCAAAGAAAAATGGTGTTGTGGCAGCAAACCTTACAAAAACTCCAGAACATGTGGAAAAAACCACAGATCATGAGGGATACATCCCCACAGGCTGTTGCAGCACAATAAACCAACAGGGAAGGGAAGACRAGACACAGAATAAAAAGGTGAGTAAATGAGATACTAGAGCCCCTTTTCCATGAGCACAGTTCYACTCTATTCAGTTCGGGTCAGTTCGGTTTTGCTTTGGTGTTGTGTGTCTTTATTTTATTTTATTTTTTGCCACTTCAGTAGAAAACAAAACTGAATGTTAGTTTCTTGATTTCGGCATCATCAGTGTTAATTTCTGCATCATCAGTTGTTGTGTGTCTTTATTTCAGTGTGTGTCTCTATTACTCTTTGGGCTGATTATGGATGGAATGTTTGCAGCAGCTTCATCTGTTGTGTTCTTTTTAAAGCCATTGTGGTGTTACTGTTCAGACTTTACTTTTTATTTATTCATTTATTGTTGCAGTGCTGTTTAAACGTGTTTGTGGAACTGTGGGTGGCCAGTTTGTTCAAAACCTCCTGGTTATCCACTCAGTTTCATCTCCTTCACCTCACTCCAGGAAGTATTTGCAAGTTCTGCCTTTCACCAAAAAGGTTAAACTATGGTTTATCACTGCTTTCACCATGTCGTTGTATTTTAAAAAGCGACGCTCTCTGCCTTTCCTCTGTCCATCAATCCAAGAGTTAATCCACGTGCAGCATTCTGTTGATGTCAAAATCATGTGTGCTATACTCGCTTTAACTCGCTTAGAACCATTGAAGAGGAGGAGGTACTAAAACATTTTGTCTGTGCGTAGTTGAGCACACCTGGAACCTAATGGAGACACATTTGGCCGAGGGAACCAAGTCGAACCACATACAAGCATGCCGGTGGAGATAGGGCCTATTTGGAAACACCAGAGCAGGAAACATGAGGATCAGGTGTGTGAGTGTGGATGAGCACACTGAGGCATGTATACACAGGGAAATACAAAAACACTAGAAAAACCAAGGGAAAATAAAATACCTACAATGACAAGAACTCATGTACTGACACAAAAATGTTTAATAAGTTCTTCCAGTTTGTGTCTTGTGAAGGTAAGCCTGAAGTAGTCTTCAGTTCTGAAAAATATATGATTCAGAAATATTTACTTATTTATACGTTGTTTCTCCATACATCCTGTGGGGGTTCCAGGAAGAGCAGATGCAACAATATATGTAGCCACAAAGGCACACTTACTAGAAGAAACTAAATGCACCCTAGAGCAGGCTGCCGTTGCCACCCATTTTAACACTTTCATTCTTTTGGCTTAAACAATTGCTAGATGATACTCCCTAATCTATGAGACAGCGAAAATAATTCTGAGTGAGAAAATAAAGATTTGAAGGAACCTGTCCAAAGCACCGAGCACCAGCACTGGCTTTCCAGAAAGCTGTGTGCTAAGCCCCCTACTCTACACTCTCTACTACTATGACTGTACCCCCATCCACCTGAACAATACCATCATAAACAGGTGAAACCACGGTGGTGGGGCTTGATTGTCTGTCTGGTGCACCAGCAACGTCAATTTGAACACCTCCAAGTTGAAGGAACTGATTGTCAGCTTTAGGAGGTGTAAACATGACATTCAGTCCATCATTATAAAAAAGAACAGGGTGGAGATGGTGCCAAATTTCAGGTTCCTGGGCATCTACATTGATGAAGATGTAAACTGGAATGCAAACTCTACTTCGATCTTGAAGAAGGCACAGCAGTGTRGCAGAGTGGTTAGTGGAGTCATCCTGTAACCATTGGGTTGCCGGTTCGGTCTCGTTCCATCCGTCTCAGTCGTCGTATCCTTGGACACCTCAYCTGCCTTGCCTACTAATKGTACTCTTGGTGTCCTTCTGTAGCTGCTCTGTGGAGTCGGTGTTGAGTCAYGGCATCTCCCTGTGGTTCTCCAGCTGCTCTGTGGCAGAGAGGAAGCAGCTTCACAGGGTCATAAACACTGYCCAGAGACTGATTGGCTACCCTCTTCCATCTCTGGAGGAGATATACAGGACTCATTGCCTCCAGAGGGCCCACAGTACCATCAGGGATCCCTCACACACCAGCCACCACCTCTTMGAACACTTACCCTCAGGGAGGTGTTTAAAGGCAATACAGACATTCTAAACAGACTAAAAAAAGAGTTTCTACCCAAGAGCTGTTGATGCTCTGAACACTGCAAATTCATCCAAACCATGAACAATCTTTATTTCCTCATTTCATGTAAAAAAGCTTAACAGAATGTGCAAGCATTTTATACATATCAAGTGCAACATTTCTAATGTCTTGAACGTAGCATCAGTTGTTTCATTTGTTTTCATTATATTTTATTTGATACAATACATTTATTTATTTAATTTTACACTGCCTTCGAGCATTAAACTGCATTAAAATATTGCCTGAATATAAGAGAATGATCCAACCACCAAAATAWGGCTTCACCTGAAACCAAAATCCTTCACTCTGCCATATGATCCTGTGGAATCAGCTTTCATTGATAAAGGACTGAATGAGGACCAGCGAGCTGCTAGTTAATGCCTGGAACAACTCAGTAATATCCATTAATACATATTAATAAATGTTAAAATAACAGTTAAATGGAGTCACGCACCTTGGTTATAAAATGGGGCCCTCACGTGCTCATTTTTAGTGTTAATACTGTTTAACTAAATAAACTGAAACAGTAAATATCACAGAAGGACTTAAACATGCTGTGCTTTTTCTCGTGRACTTTGGTCATACACACAACTTGGACATGTCTGTTAGATAGCAACGCTGCAAAAACATTTGATAAAATATTAGATTTTGTATTCAAAAGTCTTGGGGAGGTTGAGGTGCAGAAAGATGGTGTGGTCTCTCCTCCTGCTGCAGTAAACTAGTTACATGTGAACATGTACCGAGCTGCTACTCAGGACAGGAGTTGTTGACGGACTGGGTCTCTCATTGCTTCACCTGGAAATCTGTCCTGGCCCCATTCAAAATGGTGGATGTCCATTATCTAAAACTCCCATTTTGCGATGCTTTGTGATACAAATACACATTAAAAAACTACATCCTAAATGAAAACCAAACCATTCAAAATACAGACACAAAAAAGCTGCAATCGTGTTCTGCGATGCAAAAAAATTCAGGAAGAAGCTGTTGAATATCAAACAGTAAAGTCAATAGCCATCTGACAGCACAGAATAAAGTGAATAATTTCAGCTCAGAGCAATGCTGAATCCAGGCAGATCTCAGGTGTTTTTATCAGCATCTGGAAGATCTTCATCTGGTTCAATAAATGCATGAAGTAGGGAGAAATTAGCATCTGAAAGAGGGTCTGATTACTTTTTTTGCATAAGTATTTCATACAGGTTATGTATACCAATTTCATTTTGCACAAAGACATCCTAGGTKCCAATGAATGTGTGAAAGGGAAATGAGATAATTGTACAGCTGCTCTCAAACAGAATACTCATGGCATACAGCTCACTGGACACTGGACTGGTAAAAACCACCTAGATAAAAAATAATATTTTTTATCTAGG
>NW_013953590.1:86238-87736 GCF_001266775.1 Austrofundulus limnaeus
GCACACACCCCAGCGCCCAGCGCCAGACCCCGGGAACCTCCAGCATGCCAGTGGCCAGCCGCACACCCCACCGTGGGGGCCGAGTAGTAGCGGGCCCCCAGATAAACCATCAGGAGGGGCAGCCCAGACCGCAGCCTGACAAATACCCAAACATACACAATCGTACCATCCCACCCTCATCCTCATCCCCACTCAAAGACATACAACGCCACATTCCACTCATACCCCCGATACACACTCTACACCCCCCCAGGTCCAGGATATGCACACATCCCCTATTGGAGGCAGCACACACCCGAACCCAGGAGGTAGACCCAATCATTCTGAGGTGGAGAGGAGCAGATAGCCAAGGCCYGGGCCGGGCTGCACCAGGATCCCGGCCAGCCCCCCGCTGCAGAGAAGCCACACCCATGASCACCACACCACACCACCAACGACCAAGTGCACCCCCCCAACCGTCCACCCCCCGGAACCCAGCAGTCACCCCGGCCAGGGGGCCACCCACAGGAACCAAGAGCCACACCAGAACTTTCTAAGAAAAAACACAGAAGGTTCTGATAATAAACTGATAATCTCTCTAGTTTTCTTTATTAGATTAGATTATAATGAGATTACAATCAGCAGGTCAAAATGTCCTGAAAAACAGATAAGGTTMATTTTTTTTCCAGGTCACACTATCAGCTGATCGACAGCTTCAGCAAACAGAAAGAAGCTATAAAAAACATTGATGTATATTAGTGGAGTGGGCGTGGCTAGCGCATTGCTACATTGACGTGCACACAGTGGAGCTCTGATCTGCACTGAGGAGCCTCAACAAAATGAATGGWGGTCAATGGACTGTTAGGAGACCTCCTGATGAAAAACTCATAACTTCCTTAATTCTTCCTCGATTTTTACAAACTATGGTTCAAAATAAAGCTGAGGAAATTGTGAATTTTATAGTTATGGAACTTTAAAATAGATAACCAATTTAAGTAAATGACTAAAACAGTGGCTTAAACTAAGCCTTTTGCGTTCCACATATTTTTTCATACAAAGGAATGAGTTCTGACAGCTGGATATTCATACAAATATTTATTAATCAGAACTGAGTCTTAAACTTTATTTTTAGACCCGACTAGTGTGTTATACASTGACTGGCACCTTTGTGTTATTTATTTGTTTATTTTGCAGTTTGGGTGTGCCCTTCATTTTCTCTACCTAACGTGGCTATGTGTGTGACCTTGTTCTTGCTACTTGGTGGGGACAATTTCTCAGGAAAATGCAGCCTTGTGGGGACTGGATGCTCCTTGTGGGGACCAAAGCCTGGTCCTCACAAGGTAGGTTTAGGACCAAGGTGTGAATTGAGTTTAGGTTGGTTTTAGGGTCTGGTAGGTACCTGTGAGGTTAGCTTTAGGGTTGGTAGTCAGGGTTAGGATATAAAATAAAATAATGAATGGAAGTCTATGGAAAGTCCCCACAAGTACAGAGGTGTGTGTGTGTGTGTGTGTGTGTGTGT
>NW_013953590.1:89074-90252 GCF_001266775.1 Austrofundulus limnaeus
CTCCCAGTCAGCAGCTAACTCCAGGCCACACCCACTTCACCTGAGGAACAAAATACAAACATTAATCCAATGATGACAGGAGTCGTCATAACTTTAAATTAAATAAAATTAGCAACACGTTATGTTCTGTTTTAATTAATTTAAAGACGTGAGGAGTAGGGAGATGAAAAATTGTGTTTTTTTGATACTGAGATTGGATGAGATGATCTCAGCAAACTGCCGACTTCAAAATTAGATCTTGGTTCAAAAAAGGTTGRGCACCCCTGCTTTAGCAGATATTTCATTCATTGCAAACTGAGCTTTACTGTTGAGTGTTAAAACATCAGTTASAGAACCTTACTTTAACTGCAGAAAGTTGGAAGCTCAGTGACTCCACTCTGTACCAGACAGGCTGCCTCGTCAATGTGACACATGTGGTGTTGGAGCAGGGCCTTAACTAAGCTTTTCAGGGGCCTCATATTTAAAATTAAATATTTTTGCTAAATAAATATTTATTTTAAAGGTTGTAATGAACTTTTGGACTAACAAACAGTTAGTAATTCAAATGTCCTGATGCATCTCAGTAATCCAGGTAGAAAAAATAAAAAAAGTATGTCCTCTGGATGGTTCTTTAGTGAAACGTTTCATCTCTCTTCCAAGAGACTTCTTCAGTCTGAGGAGTTTCAGGTGAACTCAGCCTTATAAGCTCCGCCTCCACATGGACAAACAGGTTAGTCACTTGCAAAAGAGGACCATCACCTAACAAAAGGCTTGATTAGTTCTGTTGTTCATAGAGGGTCATGTGCCCCATCACCTGACTTATTAGTTTGGATGCTTCAGCTGTGGTTATTTGGTGTTTTGTTTTGTGTATGTAGTGAGTGCAGGCGGGGTTCAAAGTCCCCTTGGTTTGTCTCTCTTTCCCTCTTTGTGTTGGTATCATTGGGGCCCTGATTCACACCTTTTGCTCACAGGGGGCAGAGTCATACTTGCAATAACAGCACTGTAGGAGGAGGACAACTGGACACGAAGGCCTCCACCTCTGTTTAATGGTGGACGTTTTTTCTTCACAAAAATGGCTTCCTTTACTCCTCTCTCAAACCAACGTTCCTCTCTAACAAGGATGAGAACATCTTCATCCCTGAAAGAGTGACCGCTGGCCTGTAAATGAGTGTAAACTGCAGAGTCCTGACCTGTAGATG
>NW_013953590.1:90892-92642 GCF_001266775.1 Austrofundulus limnaeus
GGAAGCTCAGCGAGTGGGAACACGTTGTGACCTCAGTGAATTCAGTGAGTGGGACAGAGCGCACCATGACGGAGGTGAAGAAAAAGTGGTCCGATTTGAGGGTGGATGCGAAAAAACGTCTGACTGGCCACCGTCAAAGCACTGCAGCCACAGGTGGGGGTAAGGGCGTCCCCGAGCTGACCCCATTAGAAAATAGGATGGCGTCAATACTCGGGGAGACAAGTTTATGTGGAATTGTGTCTGAGAAGGAGGGAGACACTGATTTGGCTGAGAACACAGATGATCCAGGTAAACCACTTTATTTAATATATTATCACAGATAAAGGAACAATACGAAAAAGATTTCTTATTGATGTTTTCGTGTCCTCAGGCCCCGCACAGTCGGCAGTTGGCGAGGACACTCTGGGTGAAGGGAGGATGGGCGCAGAGGATCCGGCTGTTCCCAGCACCAGCGCAGCACAGGCTGGTGGTCCCTCCGGGGGAGGTCGGGTGCTGACGACTGCTGTCCTTGAAAACCAGAGGGAAACAATCAATGAATTAAGACAAATCAGAACAACTTTAGTCAGTTTGTGTGCTGTCATGTCTGACATTTCTGATTCATTAAAAGAGTTGATTAAAAAGTGAACCTTATTGTTGTGAAATTCGTCGCATGATTTCTTCACGCAGCCATGCTCCACATTAAAATTGCTGTTGTCGGGGAGGGGGCTGTGGGTCAGGGTCGTCATTTTGATGAGGAGGGAGGCCAGGTGGGAGAGGGATGCCATGCTTTAATTCCACGTTGTGCAGGACACCACACGACTTAATTATCTTGCACACCTTCCAAGGATCATACAGAAGTCTCCCACCTGACGCATCCAAACACCGCCACCGGCATTTTAGGAGACCGATGGCGCGCTCCACAGTTGAACGCGCACAGGTGTGTGCAGAATTAAAACCCACTTCCTCTGCGCACTGGGGGTTGGGAAATGGCGTTAGGAGCCAGCGCCTGAGGGGGTAGCCAGCTGTCTCCTTCAGGTTGGAGAGGGAAAATGTATCAAATAATCAGGCCCACATAAATGATTTACTAAATTACATTTATTTTAATCTTACCAAGAAGCCAGCCATCACGTATTGTGCCTGCTTGCAGTCTTCTCCCTACACTACTTTGCGCCAGGATGAAGGAGTCATGTGTTGAGCCAGGCCAGCGTGCCACTAAATTTGTTAGGTGCAGGTTTGAGTCACATATGACTTGCACATTAACAGAATGCACATGCTTCCTATTGACATAGGCAAATTCATTTTCGGATGGAGCCCTTATAGCAATATGAGTGCAGTCAATTGCGCCGATTACATTAGGAAAACCGGACATTGCTGCAAATTGCCTTTTAATGTTGKCCTGTTCTCCCACACTGTAGGGAAATCTAATATAGCGTTTAGTCATGTCAACAATGCCATCAAGAACCGCAGGCATTATAGCTCTTAACGCTGGCTGCGATATCCCAGACCTAAAGATATGTTTAAACAGAATTATGTTGTTCCTTAGAGTGACTTCAGACAGGTTATTTAATCATGTACAATAGCTTACCTGTCCGCTAATTCCCGCTGGTATGAGCCGGTTGCCAGGAAACCCAGAGTAGTTAAAATCTGTATTTGGACAGGGATGGCGTGGTTCCGGCGGGTCGGTCTCTCCAATACTGGACCCAGTTCAGCGCACAGGTCCAACAGCAATGCTCTAGGGAGTCTAAATCTACTTATTAGCCAGTCATCATCA
>NW_013953590.1:93642-95310 GCF_001266775.1 Austrofundulus limnaeus
ATTTATATCGTACGTGGAAAAAATTTCAGCAGATAATTTTGTGTAAAGGTCAAATATTGTTTCATGTACACAAACCTGTTCATTGTATCACTGATTTATGAATACAAGATGGTTTTATGTTGTTGCAGTAGATCCGGTGTAGGATGGGAGGGATTTTGGGTGTGTGTGTTTTGTTTTGTGTTCTTGTTAATTTGTTTTTTTCTGTAGTTTGTGTTAAAAAATAATAAAAAGACTGCGATCAAAAAAGGATGGGAAAATGTGCTCATTCTTAACTCGTTAAAAACAGTTTTGAATGCTAAACATGTTTGTGTGTCTATTTTTACATCTCAGGGGCAAACTCCTTTACCATAGAAGGAATTGCATGTAGGTGTATTCTGCTTTGTTTACATCTGGGTGTGGTTGAATGTTATAAGAAGGAATTAACCCAGAAGTTCAGGGGAGATTTTCACTTAATTGGCCCAAAGTCTCTTGATTTGGTACAGGCTCTGTTATTCTGAATAAACCCTCACTGTTCAAGAATAACATGTCTACAGAGTCATTTCTTTAATCATTCCATCACTGCTGAGATTTTGAAGACCCAGAAGGACGATCATCATCAAAAGATACTTCACTGATCATTACAGTTTAAGTTTATGATGAAACATCAATATCTTATTTGTCTGAATCATATTGCAAATGTCTTTAAGTAGAAATAAAACATTATTTCAGTCATTTTAAGAGTTTCTCATCAGCTAATATCTAAACAGGTCAACATGTTTTGTTTATGCAACTGTGCACAAGCAATTATTATCTTTAGATATGTCTGGCCATGGCAACCTCTTCTAACATTCCTATCTCTGATTAACTTATCAAGCTGGTGGGTGAAACTAAAAAAACCTTGTTCTTTAGTAACTAACAGTTTCCACCTGGACAGTAGAAGGAGACAGACTCCCTTCCATCCACAACACTAACAGCTGGGTTCTCTGAACGGAGAACCAGAGCTTGGGGCTGTGTTGGTTCTACCCTTTATTGCCAACAGGGAACTTTACAGCCGGGACCCACCAACACCTGGTGTGAACCAAAACAAGAGCTTAGATCCTCACAAAGCAACTTCGTCTTGACTTCCTGTGGGAAGAAAGTTTCATTTTGGAATTTTGACCCAATGAGCCTGGCCTCTCTGTTACGGCTGAAGTGGATGTTGCAGATGCTGAAAGATTAAATCGTGCCTCAGATGGTCCAAGCGAGCAAAAAACTGGGAAGTTGCCTTGCCCACTGTTTGACCTCCCTAGATACCTGGACTGGTGACCCACATCATGTTAAAGGTAACGTCTGGCTTTTTTTACTGTGTCGTTGGTCTGACGGACGTCGAGTGAGAGATGCCTGCTTTTCTGGTTCATCACATTCTTTAATGATAAGATTATAAGTTAAGAACTAACTAATACCTTACCTTTCCTCCTTACTTTAGACCTGCCTTGCCAACCTAAGTTAAGTGCCGCAAATGTTTAGTATTCAAAACCTAAGTTTAATGTTTGCTGCTTCTATTTTTAGTGCTGGATTAATAATTGGTTAAGTTCGGATGTGTGATTAGATTGTTAATTCTAAACTTCTTATAGGAAATTAATTGTCACAAATAAGTGTACTGTAGTGATTTTGTTTGATTGTGTAAATAAATGATCACATTTATTGATG
>NW_013953590.1:96310-98277 GCF_001266775.1 Austrofundulus limnaeus
TCTCTGGTTATTAACCAACAGAAATATCTCTGGTTATTAACCAACAGAAATATCTCTGGTTATTAACCAACAGAAATATCTCTGGTTATTAACCAGCAGAAATATCTCTGGTTATTAACCAGCAGAAATATCTCTGGTTATTAACCAGCAGAAATAGCACCAGGAGCTAACATGAAGCATCCAGGTCTCATGTTTTACAACTTCAACATTCCACTGTAGAAGTGGCTCCATTTGGAGTCATTACATCAGGTCACCTCGATTGAGGAAACATGATTTTCTGCCTCTAAGCAGGCCTCGGACGGGCCTGGGAAAGAAGACATGAACTCTGTTCCACTCTGAACTTTATTTAGGCCAAAGACAGATCATTCTAACCAGGGAAGAGAACCACTCATTCTCAATCAGATAATGGACAATAATCTGCTTTGTTCGTGATTCATTTGTTATTTAACTAAGAGTGTTGATGCATTTGTTAAATCAAAGATAATGCCTGTCACATGAAAAGTAGAACATTTTATTTTCTCTTATCGTGCCTTAAAGATTAATAATGGTATAAAAAAATCACAGAGAATCTAATTACAAAATTTTCATTGTGTTGTTATGCAAATCACTGTTTTAATTTTACTGTGTACACATTAATATAATTGTGGATTTTTCTTGAGAAAATCTTTCATTTGTCTAAACTAACAAAATGGTTTAGAGCTGATTATGAACAGAAATGTTACAGTTAATCATCATAAATGTTTTTCAGTGATTTCCTTTTAGAGTCTCATCAGAGGGAAGTTAAAAAGAGGTTATCATGTTTGTTTATTCAACCATACAGAGTAGCCTTGACTGGCGCCTGGCAAGTTTCTTAACTTTCCTTTCTATGACTCATCTTTACGCCTAGAGGCGGGAACCAAAGTTGTCCGGCCTTATACTAACCTGGACAGCTTTGAGAAACACACTCTGACTTCCTAACTCATTGAGGAAGGAGCTGTTTTTCTCCTTCGGGAGATTTCAGCCGATGAGTTGTAGATCTGACTCAAGAGCCAAAGAGTGGATCTTTACAGCTAGGAACTCGACACCTGTCAAATTCCCCTTCACGGTTCAAAACCTCCAAGCAATTATTTTTCCCTTCAGTCATGAAGGTGATCTTATTTTGAAGGAGAAAACCAGATCCAGCTCGATTTTTCTCTCCCGGGACTGAGGCAGACCCACAAGGTTACTGGAGAAATAACACGTGTTTTACCGATGAAATGTGAGTGGACTGACAAAGATTTTCTGACCGATCAGAGGTGGGCCAGCTCTCGACTCAGAGGATGTCCAAGAAGTCATTCAGAAGGTAAAGAGGCTGAAGTGTTTTATGGTGATCGGGTCCGACGGAAGCTGGATTGAGAAAAGAAGTGTGGTTCCGGTTGACTCACATTTTGGTAAAAAGTAAAACAGTATAAACACTAACCTTACTTTCTCCTCGTTTTGTTGTTACTATTTGCCTTGCCAGAATCTATGTTAATGTGCCAGTAAATAATTAGTTTATTTAACATCAGAAATGACGTTTCACTGTTCTATCATAAGTAATTTGAGTTGATATTGATTGAATTCGGATGCAGATTTATATCGTATTAATTCTGAAACTTGTTATAGGAAGCTGATTACCCACAATTAAGTTGTTAACTCATGATTTGTTTAATTTATGTAAATACACAATCGCATATTGTTCATGGATAAAATTGAACTCATCTGAGTTTTCCACGAATTGTTTGTCTGATTTCACTTTGCAGTCAAGATATTGATGAAGAATAAGAAATTCTTTGGTAAATAATTTCCTCATAACCTTGTTTATGAGAGATGTGGGAAAAGCTTTTATATCTATGAGCCAGTTCCTTATACTATTTAAAGGAGACCAATTATGGGTCCTAGAAATGTTTATGGTATGTCTGTGGTGTTACGACTGCCGTCGTATTGTTATGAATGAGTGTGTGTTGCGG
>NW_013953591.1:0-655 GCF_001266775.1 Austrofundulus limnaeus
ACTTTTTCATGATATTCTAATTTTATGACCAGCACCTGTATTTGTATCTGTTAGGTTCTGTTTATTTTAAAAGCTACAGAAAACTTAATTTGTATTTTTATATGAATCAATTCTTTTCTAACATTTTCAGTAAATCTAGACAGAAACTGACCCTCAGCTTGGAACAACTTTTGAATTTTGACCCCTTGGTCTAAAATCTTTTATGTATTTTTTTATTTTACATTTCTTTCCTGCCACAGAGCATGAATGTGATGGAGCTGCATGTCGGGATGTTTGTTTGTGTTGGACGTGTTCAGCAGGAGGCAGGAGCTTTGAGCTGGAGCAGATCTGTCATCAGAGGCCTGCAGAGAGGAGCAGGGCCATGGAGACAAAGGGTCCTGCAGTGGGAACTGTAGTGTTCTGTCAGAGTCCTCTCCTCCTCTTCATCACTGCTTCCTCTTCATCACTGCTTCCTCTTCATCACTGCTTCCTCTTCATCACTGCTTCCTTCACCACCTTCCTCTCTCACTTCTCTCCTCTGCTCAGTCTGTTTTCTGCTCTTTGCCAGAAACATATTCATCATACTCGTCTGCTGCCCTGGCAGCGTTGAGCCACAGCATACTAATGACGGTGTGTGTGTGTGTGTGTGTGTGTGTGTGTGTGTGTGTGTGTGTGT
>NW_013953591.1:2241-3978 GCF_001266775.1 Austrofundulus limnaeus
TGTGGGAAATCAGAACCGTGACCCAAAGCAACAGTCAGCAGGATGTACACCTTCACAATAAGTGCGTTTATCTGGGAGGGGTGCTGTTGGATAGATCACATGTTGTGATGCATTGACAGTCATACCTTCTGCTGTTCAAGATAATGACTGATAGATAATTAGTTATTAGCGGTACTGCATTTTAATATTAGAAAGCACAAATCTGCTTATGAATTATAAAAATTAGTAAGACCGCTAAAGCGCAAATGATATATTTAGGTCCACAATTAGTGAATTTGTGCTTTAGCGGGCTGGTGCCCACCACTGATGATCTGCTTATCTGCACTGATACACTGTAACTGTAATCAGTCCTCGCACTTTTTCAATATTTCTTACACATTAACATCATGAACATTGTTGGAAACGACCGTGAGTCCAACATGTCTGTTTCTAAAACTAAACATTATATTTTTTGTCTTGTAACATATTTTATTATTTTATTTTATTGTCACTATTGCTATGGTTAATTCTTATTTGCTATATTTGTCTTTTAACACTTTAGAATTTTTTGTGTGAACCCTAAATATCTGCTTCTCTCATGTTACATTTGAATTTCCTCAATGAAGGCCTTCTATCGTACTTATTTATCTTATCATAATAATCAATATTAGCTAAATGCTACAATTATTCTTGATCAATTTTTTTTTCCAAAAATCACTCAGCCACACAAATTACCCTCACATTTTGTGTTTTACATGAAAATCAAATATTTTTCCCTAAAACACATACTGTAAGAATCCATAAATATACTGACTCATCTTAACCTGGAGTCTAATTTAATGTGATCGGTTTATTTACAGCCATCAGGAGGTTAAACACCAAATATTTTACATTTACTCAGTTCAGATTTCTTTATAAAGACAAATATAACCTGAAGTGTCCAACAAAGCTGCAGCCTTTAAATAAATAAACATGGTCAACTAAATAAGACAAATTTTGAAAATGCATCTAACATCTTTCTTTTCTAAAAACCAAAGATAATTTAACATTTCATTTTGTACAAATCTAATCTAATCAAACTGAACAAATACCAACATTTCTATGGACAAAGAGGTGTAAAGGACCAGGTTGGCATCAAGTGGGACATGACGTCCACCATTTCTGAGGAGGTTAAAAAGATGAAGGTTTGTAGTTTGTGAGATGAGTGTTTTTCAGAAACAGAATGAAATAAAGCTGAATGTTTTTGGTAAGAGATATGAAGTTAAACGGCTTTTAAGAACAGAAGGAGGGTTTTTCTCTTGACGTAGAAGGATGGATTCTGGTGAACGAAGGAAGCAACTTTATTCACCACCGGGGGCACTGATGGAGCCAGGGGATGACCAGTGGTGGCTGCATTTTCATGAGTGTGCATTTGTCGGCCGCGTACATCACTGCCCTGCTCCGAGTGCTGTCCCAATTCAAAGGCTCATCGTCATGTGACAGAGGAATGCACCTGTGTCTCCTCACCAGCTGAGGATATCCCAGGATTCAAGGTGTGGAGAGAAAACTAAACTACGGAGCCCGTCCAGTGACAAGGAACAAAAAGAATTATCACGTGGCCATGAGACAATAACACACACCCACACAACGAGACAACAACACACACCCACACAATGACCAACGCATGCACACGCAACAACCAATCTGGCCAGTAATGGGCTAATTTTGAGCAGCCTTGTTGTGACAGACAGACATTATTGGAGTCATATTATACATATA
>NW_013953591.1:7105-9708 GCF_001266775.1 Austrofundulus limnaeus
CTTTAAGACTGACACTTAAGAATTACTCCTACACTTCACTTAAAGTAAGACTGACACTTAAGAATTACTCCTACACTTCACTTAAAGTAAGACTGAGACGCTTGATAACTGACTTTTACTCTCAGCTTTTAACTAAGAATTATTTTACACTTAAGTCCACTCTTAGCAGCCTTCTTAAGAGTAATTCTAATAAGTTTTATAAATATGGGCCCTGGTTCATGGTTCACAAATAATAATCTTTATTCTAGTGGATTCTGACTGTTACTCAAACTTCCAGTTGGAAATGATGTCAGAACAGAAAGTGGGTCGTCTCAGAACACAACTTGTTCTGAAACTTCAGATCTTTATTCAAGCTGAACCTTAAAGAACGCAGCAGAACACTTGAGATTTCCCAGAGTCTTTACAGACAAACCAGATTAGACAAAGAAGAAGAGCTAATAACATGTTTGACTTTAACCTGTCCACTCATCCCAGGAGGAATGATTAAACTGTGAATGTGTGTAATTAGCAGGTCTGTGTTCAGTGAAATTAGAAGAAGTAAAACTAGTGGAAATGACCTGCTATCATTGATAATTATGATGTTCCAGCACAGCTGTAATTAAACAGTCAGAAGAGGAGAGAAATCTGTCTGTGTTCACTAACAGAGGAGGTCTCAGACTCTTTGATGAGGGCTGATATCTGTTTGCACAGTCGGGGGTGGGTGGGKGGGGGGGGGACCCCACGGACTACTTTGAACTCATCTTTGGCACCATTAGTGTGTGATGACAGTGATGACAGCGATTAGGAGGAAGAAGGCCACGATGTCAATTTTCATGCTGGAAAACAGGAGAAGGAGAGCAGGACGGCCGCCCAGCTGGTCCGTAACGAGCCCACCAGCCACAAATCTGACCCCTTTAGTCAGGGGACCAAACAAACCGCCTCCCCGACTCTGTAAGATGTGTCTCTGCTGCACAGTGTGAAGAGACACCGTATATGTTTGATTCAAATGCAGCATTTCTTTAAGACAGGGGGGCAAACACACTTACACAAGAGGGCCAGACATGGTCCAAAACAAGGGTCGGTTTCTGTCAACATTACTGAAGAGATGTTTTATAACAAGCTGTTCTTATAGGAACCTGTCCATATCATACATTATGTTCTTCAGAACAGGGGTGGACAGTCCTGGTCCTCAGTGTCCTCAGGGTCCACCATCCCATCCTGCAGGTGTCACTAGTTTCTCTGCTCTGAAGGAAGGGCTGATTACCAGGCTTCTGCAGAACACGAAGAAGTCACTCAGTCACTGAATCAGGTGTGTTGGAGCAGAGGAACCAGTAAAACCTGCAGGATGGTGGTCCTTCAGTACTTAACAGACTATTAACAGTTATTGTCACTGATGAGTGAATAAAAGTGAAAACTTTTTAAATGTTGAGGTATTTGGTGTTTGGGAACGCCTGCTTTTTGTTTGTTTGTTTGTTTGTTTGTTTGTTTGTTTCCACTCTCGGAGGAGTAAGACACTTCTTCCTTCTCTCCTGGCCTTTCTTATCTTTTCCTGTTTTGCTGCTGGAGACTTCTCTACATTTCTCATCCGAAATAAGAAATTATGGATATTTTTACTTTTATGGATTTGATTAGCTGGTCTCAATAAAATTTTTGGAACAAAGTTTTTTTCTGCTTCCATGTGAGGACATGTCAAAGGTGGGACCTCTGTTCTGGATATATATCTGGACTCCGATCACTGGATTCTACGGCTAGGTTAGGTGGTCTCCTGGTGTTCTACAAATCAGCATCGGTGGCTGTTCATGTCCTGGCTGACTGACCAATTTGATGGGTGGCCGTATTCTATCAGCACTCTGACTTTTTGCCTTGAGCGAGCTGGACTCAGTCTGCTAGCGGTTCTATTGAGGGTCGCGCGCTGGCTGTGGTCCCTGGACTTTGCTTGCCAGATGGAATTGATCTTAGAGGATCTGATAGATTCGGGCTTGGCGGAATCTGTCCACACTCTTTTGCCTGAATGGGATCGCCACCTTGAGATGCACCAGCAGGAACTCTAAAGCAGATGGAAAATTGTTGTCGTCTGCTTTTATTTTCTGTTCCCAAAACAACTGATTACAGAATCTGGATCTCCCTGACAATGGTCTTGAGTTGTTGACTAAATTCTTTCTGGCTGGATGTGTCGACAAAGGCCACACCTTCCTCCCTCCTTTCGCCCATCTAATCTGTGTTTCCAGAGCTGGCTGAAAGCTGCACAGAAATTAACAGTTTCCATCAATATTTCTGAACTATGGCTGCGCTGGTTTTGGGGGGACTGGATTCTTCGGGCCCCCTTAAACTCACTTACTCCTCTGGCTAATAAACTTGCTCTATGCAGAGGTTTTTTACATAAACACCACAGTGCGTCACAGTGTTGATATAATATGATGTTTTTGCTTTTTTCCTCATTTTCCCTTCCCTTGTGTGGTTTTTAGTTTTTCTTTGTTTCTAAGTTGGCACCACGGCAGGCTGCCTGTTACTGCAACTCCACTGTTATAAGCTGCTGTAATGTTCAAATTTCCCCACTGTGGGATCAATAAAGTTCTATCTTATCTTATCTTATCTTACCTTACCTTACCTTACCTTACCTTACC
>NW_013953591.1:10408-12058 GCF_001266775.1 Austrofundulus limnaeus
GTCCAGTCTGCTCTGACCTTTCTTGTAGACTGCTTCACTGTTGAGTCTCCAGTCCAGTCTGTTGTCCAGATGAACACCGAGGTATTTATATCCCTCAATATCAGTGTATGCAATAGTCATATCCCAAAGGTTTGCTTGGAGTGCAATAATTGATGTATTTGAAAAGTTTTGAAGTTTTATTTTTCATGCTAACAATATATTTAGTAGGACAGAGTCTCACGGCAGACACACATTGCCAAAAGTCACATAGAGTACACCGTACAGAATAGAAAGTAATGAAATGGAAGAAAAAAGACATTGCACCTGATATCATCATCGCAATATTTACTAATATTATCGCCAACCTGCTTGACTTTTTGTCTTCCTGGTTCACCTGACGTAAACCTCACACCAAAGTTTTACTCCAGCATCATCTCTCATTGGTTAACTGTTTTTGTCGAGCGTTAAAAAGGTATGCCACGCATCATGCCAGTGGTTTTGGGAACGTTTTTGTTACATCGTGGGAACCATTTTCCACGGGTGGTTCCTTGTGGGGACCAAAGCCAGGTCCCCACGGGTATGGGTGCTAATTTCAGGTGGGGGGGGTAAGGTTTAAGACCAAGGTGTTAATTTGTTTAAAAAAAGAATAAGACAAGTGAAGAAGAGAAGAAGGAAGGGTAGGACTGTTGACAAAGCTGACCTGCTGCTCAGCCTCCTCTTCATCGCTGCTGATCTTCAGGTCGTCCTCCAGCATCCTGCACAGAGACAAAGAGAAACCGTTACTACATCCAGAAACTGTCCTGGCTCACCTGCGTTACAGGACTTTATTCTGCTGAAACAGATTCACTACAAAAGAAAAGCAGCACTGGACGTTCATCACGTTCAGTGTCTGTTTACTTTTTGGTCTTTTGTTTTAAAAGTCAGTGAGGAGGACACAGCAGTGATAGATATGTCTGAAAGGCTTGGTGAGGTCTTCAGGTGGATTAGAGACAACAGTTAAACTTCTAAACACACATGGTTAAATTGGTAACACTATGGTTGTGTGCAAAATATCCACCTGACACTTTGATATGGCTGCTACTGTTGTGTTGTGTTTTATTTTTATTTTTTCATTTTTATCTTATTTTATCTTACTTTTTTATTCTATTGTTACCTCTTTATTTTATCTTTTTTAATGTTCTGATTTATTTGCGCTATGGGAGCAGCAAAATTATTTCATTGTTCATTGTCTATGGACCACAGTGTTATTTTCAGTGCAACAATGACAATAAAGATTGATCTTGTCTTATCTTATGATGCTTTTAAATTCTTCTGTTGGGGTCTATAGAAAGTAGAACTGCTATATTTTGGTCTGAATTCCTCATCATTGTAACTGTTTCTGGGTCCATAGATCTGATTCGTTACGCCTTCAGCCACTTCTAGATGTGAGTGGACTAAAGTATTCTGTCTGATATTTCTATCTGTACTTATATCTGAGGATATTTTTTATTTGTCTATTTCTCACTGGTTTCTGTTTGCAGGAAGGTCTGGTCCTGAATGTAAGGCTAAACCAGAGAGCGCCACCTTGAGGGCCTCAAAAGAACAATGGTTTTTGACTTAGGGCCGCATTGATTTTGAATAAGGTGCAATACACTTTCTCACCACTAGTGGCAGTAGTGCACCACTCAAATG
>NW_013953591.1:12520-17640 GCF_001266775.1 Austrofundulus limnaeus
ATTAAATATTGTTGAATGTATTTATTTTATGATCACAATTTTTTTATTGAATTGTCTATTTTTGTTGTTTTTTATGTTTAAAAACATGTCATCTTCGTCTGTGATGGACTTGCGACCTGTCCAGGGTGTACCCCGGCCCTCGCACTGTGACTGCTGGATATGGGCACCAGTGACCCACGCGACCCTGAAAGGAAGAAGCGTGTACAGAAAATGGATGGATGGATTATTTTTGTGTTGATAAGCCTGAGTGGTCTGTTGACCGACTGTTGTATTTGTTAAAATAATTGTTATGGGCAGGTTATAATATAAAAATGTTTGTTATAATCATATCTTGTGATTATTTGACAGGAGTTTTACTTTTAAACTGTAAGTGTATTTAATTTAGTTATAATGCAAATACAATACAAATTAAACCAAGATTTGGAATAATTATCATTTTGATCCATATGATAACGTGACTGGGCCTCGTGCCACTTTATGTTGAACAAATTGGGTCCAGAGGTCAAAAAGGTTAAGAACCCCTGGTCTAAACATCCTGGTTTTGGACTGTGGGAGGAACCCAGAGAAACTCCACACAGAAAGACTTGAACATTCTTGTTGTGAGGCTACAGTGCTAACCACTAAACCACCATGCTGCCTAAACCTTTCTGAATGTTAAAGTTTGTAAATGCAGTTATTGATCTTGGACCAGGATAAGTCTGCTCTGCGGGTCTCATCCTGCCATGAATCCAGTGTTGTGTTTCTGTGAGTGATGAGGAGTGGACCGCAGCCAGAGCTCCTGGCTCAGGTTAAATTAATGTAGCTTCACCTTCCTGCTCTGATCCACACAGGCTCTCTGTCCTACCGCTGCTGACTTCCAGCCAACAGTCAAGTTTAATTTAACCTTGAGGCAGAAGCAGAGCGGGTCAGAAATTCTCTGTTTACAGGTCTGTGTCAGAGAGGAAGATACTCACGACTTCTGTGGCGCAGTGGGAGGTTTGGCAGCAGGCTTGTTAGCTGGTACAGAACATCGCTCTGCAATAAAACACAGGACATGTCCTCTGTCACTTGTGCACTTGTCAGGGTTTGTCTTCAAGCTTTGATTTGCTTCACAACAAGCTGAACTCGTGTAACGTCCATGTTAGGAGCTACAAACGTCAGACAGACTAAAGGCTGACACATTATCATAGTCCTGTGGTTCTGGACTGGTTCTCTGAAGCCTTTACAGCCTCTGCAGCATTAATCACCACAAGAGGCTGTGTTTTGAGTGTGGAGGTGGAGAAACTTACTCTGGGTGTTGTAGCCTGAGGTAACATGCTGGGACTCCTGCAGAAAAAAAAAACTGCGTCATTACTGATTTAACACAAGTTAAAGGAAGCCATTAGACCGGGTCCACATCAGTCCGTAGAACCAGAGGAAGGATTAGAGAGATGTTTCAGGCCTGAAGAGACCCAACACTGGCTGTGTCTCAGTTCAGGGGCTGCATCCTCATGAGTGCGCATTTGTCAGCCACATACTGTACATCTGAGGAATCTTGAAAATCAAAGAAGGATGCAGTATGTTTCCTGATCGAGGGTACCCCAGGGTTCAGTGTGCTGATAGTAAACCAAACAAAGAAACAAAGATGGTGAACTTTTTATTTTTTATCAAGTTGGCGTAGTTTGAAAGTCCATCACGAACCAAAGAATTGTTTCTAAGTTTAGCAACTTAGCTGATGGAAATCACGCTGCAGTAAAATGTTTTAAAAATGCAACTACAACTACTACTGGAGCTAAACACAAATTATTATTGCTTTCTTTTTTTGTTTTTATTTATGTGTAACATTTTAACTGTGAAGCTATTCTTCCAGTGAAAAGATGAGTAAATACACATCCCAACACATTTTATGAACTGATATTTGTATGGGGTAGCGTGTAGTCATGAAAAGATAAGTCAAGCAAAGGCTAGACCTTCTCATTTCACAGCAATTTCATGCAGCCTACCTGCACTGGGAAGGACGTGGACCAGTTGGGCTACATACTCATGAGGATGCAGACAATGAATTGAGACACAGCCACTCTGTATTCAAAATATTTACTGCAACTAACTACAGATTAATGACCTTCAGTCACAGTTTCTACAGATTAATGACCTTCAGTCACAGTTTCTACAGATTAATGACCTTCAGTCACAGTTTCTACAGATTAATGACCTTCAGTCACAGTTTCAACAGATTAATGACCTTCAGTCACAGTTTCTACAGATTGATAACCGTCAATCACAGTTTCTACAGATTAATGACCTTCAGTCAGTTTCTACAGATTAATGACCGTCAATCACAGTTACTACAGATTAATGACTTTCAGTCACAGTTTCTACAGATTAATGACCTTCAGTCACATTTCTACAGATTAATGACCTTCAGTCACAGTTGCTACAATTAATGATGTCAATCACAGTTTCCACAGATTAATGACCTTCAGTCACAGTTTTTACAGGTTAATGACCTTCAGTCACAGTTTTTACAGATTAATAACCGTCAATCACAGTTTTTACAGANTAACCGTCAATCACAGTTTTTACAGATTAATGACCTTCAGTCACAGTTTCTACAATTAATGATGTCAATCACAGTTTCTAAAGATTAATGACCTTCAGTCAATTTCTACAGATTAATGATGTCAATCACAGTTTTTACAGATTAATGACCGTCAGTGACAGTTTTTACAGATTAATTACCTTCAGTCATGGTTTCTACAGATTAATGACCTTCAGTCACAGTTTCTACCGATCAATGACCTTCAGTCATAGTTTTTTACAGATTAATGACCATCAATCAATTTTTACAGATTAATGACCATCAGTCACAGTTTCTACAGATTAATTCCCTTAACCACAGTTTCTACAGATTAATGACCTTCAGTCAGTTTCTACAGATTAATGACCGTCAATCACAGTTTTCACAAATTAATGACCATCAGTCACAGTTTCTACAGATTAATTACCTTAACCACAGTTTCTACAGATCAATGACCTTCAGTCAGTTTCTACAGATTAATGACTGTCAATCACAGTTATCACAAATTAATGACATTTAGTCACAGTTTCTACAGATTAATGACCTCAACCACAGTTTCTACAGATTAATAACCTTCTGTTAGTTCATACAGTTTAATGACCTTAACCACATTTAATGACCTTTACCCACAGTTTCTACAGATTAATGACCTTCATTCAGTTTAAACAGATTAATGACCTTTAGCCACAGTTTCTACAGATTAATGACCTTCAGTCAGTTTATACAGATTAATGACCTTTAGCCACAGTTTCTACAGATTAATGACCTTCAGAAAGTTTTTACAGATTACCTTCAGTCACAGTTTCTTCACAAACAATGAATATTCAGTGATATCAGTTATAACGTGGTTGGTGGTGTGTACGATATGGATGAAGAGTTGGACACGATGTGGAAGGAGTTGGGCATTGAAAGATTCAAACTAATCTCCTGCAGTCACAGCCATGTGAGACACCATCTTAAGCCTCTCCAGTTGGGCCCAGGGGAGCTGGACTGTGGACTAACCTTGTTTGGGATGGGAAACTTGGTCTGCTCAGCTTTCCCAGGAGTGTGGATTGCTGTAAGTGGAGGAGGCCAGGAATGGGTCATCTCCTGAACACAAACATCCAGCAGTATTAGTAATAATTAGTGACAAGCAGAGCAATGATGATGGTTCTGCCAAAACACATAAATACAAACTGAAAATAAACTTAGACTCTATTTTACTGAATGTATTTAGTGAATAACAACAATATTAAGGTTCAGCAAATCTGGTCAAAGGAGCTGCTACTGCAATGTTTGGAGCAAAGGAGTGGAGTCAGCATTCAGTCAAGGCTGAGCTCCATCTGAGTGGACTTTTTTATTATTACACATAATACAAACTGAGAGGAGCATGGGGAGTTCGTGGCCCACCGGGGGATCGGTGTACCGAGAGTGCAGACTTGTTAAAATGACCAAAAATAAGAGCTGACTATTTAGCTGCATAACAACTGAGCAGCACACCAGCTGCAGCTTTCTTTTCAATTATTCCAAATACACAATCTTCTCAGATGAATTCTTGCCTCGTGTCGAGGCATCAGTTAGGTAACATGTATGTTTAGGAGTGTGTGCTGAAGCTGATCTTCAGGGGTTTGGATTTTTTCTCATTTATTCACAAGGAGATGTACAGATGTGGACAACTCAAAGAAATTTGTTTATAGAAATGAACAGAAAGTAGTTAGGCACATTTTTGTTGTGTTTGTTCTGTTTCTGTTGCGCTCAAAGTCTTATAAAAGCCTGGATATTAATGAATTATGTTTCAGAGGAGATACTGGATAAAACTCTGACAGAAGAGTAACATGGAGTTGTAGATAAAGCTTTCTTTTACGGTACCCTTATTACCACGTGGTAATAAAAAATGGTAATTAAATGTGATTATTACCATGTAATTATGGTACAAAAGAAAAACTACTGTTAGTATTGGGTATTGGTTATTGGATAACTACAATCAAATTACTATTCAATAGTAACTCAACACTATATTTATAACCAAAAGAATGCAACTAAATTTTGGGGTTACTGGTTAATTGCAATGAAATATAACTTTAAAACTGTCCAAATTACCTACTTATTATGTGTTACATAGTGAATTGTAATACCTTACCAGGTAAGTGCTATATTACTGCAGACAATTAATTACATAGTAAAATTGCGCCATAATTACCACGTAATTACATGGTAATAAGGTAGTAATTACATTTAATTACACTTTTTATTACCTTGTAATTACATGGTAATAAGGTAGTAATTACATTTAATTACATTTTTATTACCTTTTAATTACATGGTAATAAGGGTGCCGTAAAAGAAAGCATTACCGAGTTATACAGTTTAAAAGCATGACTGGTTTGCTTTTATTTAAACCAAAAACACAAATATTGAAGATTAGGAAATTAAAAAATAATAAAATGGGTACAAAAGTATATTATCTAATATGATTTTGAATTGTTCATTTTAGTTTTGATCAAAATAATTAGACTCAACTCTGCTCAGAATCTGTCAGAACAGATTTTACATTAATTTGTGATCAACTTTTTTCTTTATTATATTTTTCAAGCAGTTAATATAT
>NW_013953591.1:19409-22119 GCF_001266775.1 Austrofundulus limnaeus
TGTATATATATATATATATACATACATACCTACATATTGTATACTGAATGAGCTTTTTATGAAATAAATGATGTTATATATTTATTTGTTACATTGTGGACCTTAGAAATGTTTGTTTTTAGGAGAAAAAAGTGAAAACAAGTTCATTATCAATCTACACATCGTTTTGTCTATAATTTATAATTCTAAAGTAATTTTGCTTATTGCACAAAAAATTACATCTCTTCTGGTGTTTTATACTTTGCAAAGTAAAATTTGTTTTATTAGTTATGTAGCTAGAATATTAGCCTCCATAGAAATGTATTTTTCTAGCCATCATGCTAACCGTTGTAGCTTGTTACGAACGTGTGTTGCTCCTCTGATAGACGAGCCATGACCAAGTATCACCAGAAAAAGTCTACAACCAACCAACTGCCCATCTTTAATGGGCCTAGAGTTTAGTAGAATTACCCCCTCTGGTACTGAAAACCACCGAATAACCACTCTGAGTCAAAGCTTTTATGTCCAGTTTGAGTTTTTTTTTTCAGGCACTTAAACCCAGGATAGTACGATGAAAACATTTTGTTGTTTGGACATTACGGCTCTTTAACACTGTATACCTTGAATAAATTATGTACAGTATGTACCTGTAAAAAACTAAAACTAATAAGAAACTTTATTGACATTTGGTTTTAAAGTGAACATTTTCTTCAACTATAAAAAGCAGACTGTAAAAATACTGTAGACTCTTTATACATTAAAAAAACATGTTACACAAACATCACTATATTAATTCATGCAGCAAAGCATTCTGGGTAAATTTATGACAGTTAGCTGCTTTTTTGCAAGCTCTGTCCAGCTTGAAGAACTTGGACAAAATCTGAGGTTTGAAATGAAACCAGAGCACATTGACAGAGAGGAGAATGACGGTCTGAAACTGAAGATAATGATGGAGGAGAACATGGCTGCTGCATGGAAGGACAGCCTCAGCTTAGCCTGTTAGCTTATTACTATGAAGATATAGCATTAGCTCCTGAGCTAATTGACTCTTTGCACATGCCATCATGCTGCGTTCCAGTTGTATCGTAACTCGAAATTCTGAAGCCGGACTGACGTCAGTTCCGAGATGATAGCGTTCAAGTTTCAAACTTCGGAAAAAGCGTTTCTATTATTTTGCTCTGCAACAATAAAACGTGCAATACTAGTGTTCTACGAGGTATTTTGAGTGTACATACAGTGTTAAAACATACAGTATATTTAACTATCACTATATAAAGCACTACAAGTACGTCTGACGTAATGTAAAATGAATAACACAGAACAAAGCCGCGTTTGTTTACATGCAAGACTAAAAACATTAGCAGTTAGCTCAGACAAGCATGCTAGTATGCTACATACATTAAACAAATATAAAAAGGGAATATAAACAAACAAATTACACTCGTTTTTATTCTGCCTCCTCTCTTCTTACTTTCTGTCTGTTAAATAATGGGGATGGTGCTTGTGTATGTTTGATTACAGCTCAACATTAGCCGTTAGCTTGGAGAAACATGCTAATGATAGCGTGACCGCTTACAGTTTCATGCGAGCAGCAGCCATGTTGAAACAATAACGTAACGCAAGCTCAGGCTGCTCGGGTATGGTTTGGATACGCTGACCTCCCGACTCGAAACTACGACTTCAGGGGGCGTTCCAGTTGAAAAATAGAACTCGGAGGCTCGAAGCTACGACCTCCGAGGACAACTGGAACGCAGCATCACAGTCTTCAGATGGCGGCCCACTCAGCCATGACAGACGTTGGAACAATTTATACATGTGTAAACTTCTGTACTTGTAGTAAAAACCAGACAGTAGCCTAAAATTGTACTTTTTCAGTTGATTTATCTCTAAAAATGGTGAACATGTCAACCCAATCAGGCTTTTACTTGTATCTGAAGAAGTCTCTTGGAAGAGAGACAAAACATTTCATTAAAGAAGAACCCGTCCAGTTAACATACTGAAGTTTTTTTTTTGATAATGTTACAACTCTTCTGTGTGTAACAGGTTTACACCTCAGCAGTGGCAGGCAGAAGGTCACAGAGCTAAAAAGCCTGAGTTTCTCATCTCTTCTCCCCTCAGGACCAAATGACTCACATCCACTCAGTGACGCATGTTTTTGTTTATGTTGGGAAGTTGTGTATGTGTGTGTGTGTGTCTGTCAGGATACATGTATAATTCAGTTGAACATTGCAGAAGACGCTCCAGCAGACACCTGCAGATGTTAACGCGTCTCTGACGACATCTGGTGCGTTGCGAAGCAACCACTGCTCTCTGACATCATTTTGTCCTTCAAGACTTCCTGTCCTTTGATAGACGAGACTCCCAGTCATGTGTGTTTGTAAACGACTGTGAGTCTGTGGGTTTCCACTCATCTTTGTCAGAGTCAGAAAACACAATATGTCTTAAATACGGATCCAGCTGTTTGTGCTGTAGAAACCCAATAAACTCACACATCACTTATTGATCCACAGAAACAGACTGAGCTCCTGTAAGACGGGCAGAAACCTTACAGTCATAAAGTGACAAGGAGTCATAAAGTGGTTCAAATGGTTACATTTAAAGTTCTTTAAAGGGGTCAGCTGAACACAGTCCTTTGAATTAAAGGCACAGTGTGTAGGATTTGATGTTTTTAGCGACATCTAGTGGTTGAGTGATTGAATCATCCTCCCTGGTCCTCCCCCCACCCCCACCC
>NW_013953591.1:24618-25970 GCF_001266775.1 Austrofundulus limnaeus
GTCCTGCAGGCTCTGAGAGAAAATTAATTTGAAGCTGAGTATTTTTTTTTATAAAAATCGTTAGATTACTGTAAAGCAAAATGAGGGAAAATCTGTGTGACTTACAGACATTCTGTTCATGAGAGCAGCTGTCAGTCAGCACCTGTCATCCTCCAGACTCACGATGGAGCGTGTCTGAACCAATCACTGATCATCTGACTGATTTAAATACATCTTAACATTCATGAGGTACTTTACATTGACTGTTTATGGTTGAATGTGGGCGTGTAGAGGGTAGAACCTGAGGCGGGACCTTGTGCGCAAACTCTGACGTGCGGCTGTGATTTATAAAGGAAAGAAGCGCAGAAACGTGCGTACGCACTGTTTTATAAATCAGAATTTTTTTTGGCGTACGCCATTTCCACCTTTTGGCCATACGTTCACTTTTAGTATGGTTTCCACGCAATCCTTTATAAATGAGACCCCTGAACTGTTTCAGAGCTCAGTAAAGTCTTTAGTGATGAAGGGTCTGCTCATTCAGTCCCTGACAGACCCAGTTACTCTGAATAGAGAAACCATTCGGAGCGAGTGTGTTTCTGTGACAGCTGACAGCGAGCCTCTGCTCCGATTCACCCCACCTCACTTCCTGAACTCCCTCATTTCTCCACCTGGCACAGCTAAAAGTCACAGACTGAATTCAATCGTGCACCAATATTATTGACACAAGCTTTTCATGCAGCTCACAGCAGACAATGTGTCACACAGCCTGTTGACCAGCTTATTGATTGGTGACAGAAAGAGGAGGCGTGGGGGCTGGGGGTGGGGGTCAAGGCGAGACCGGCAGGAGCAAAGAGAAAAGACAGCATGTGTTTCCACAAAGGAGACACAAGAAGTCCAAGAAGGTTCTTGTCCATATGTCTGCAGATCCTCAGAGGATGGAGGATTACTGAAGACGCAGCTCAGAGACGGGAGTGGGAGGAAGATCTGCCACAGACGCTTCAACAAATGGTGTTGTTTGAGTCAGAGAATGAGGGGGTAAAGGAAATGAGACTATTGTGGAAGAGATGTGTGCATGAGGTCATTCAATAAAACAAAAAGAAAATGTTGTATAATCATTGACCTGAGCCAAAACGTCTCCCCTCCTGCCTCCTTTAAAACCTCTCCTCCTTCATGCTGGACTCCTTCTGCTTCTCATTCTTTCTGACTTCTGACAGTCAGAGGCTCTGGAAGAAGGCCAAATTCTTTCAGAGCAAACAAACAGCTGTGTGTGTGTGCGTGCGTGTGTGCGTGCGCGCGCGCGCGCGCGCGTGCGTGCGTGCGTGTGTGTGTGTGTGTGTGTGTGTGTGTGTGTGTGTGTGTGTGTGTGTGTGTGT
>NW_013953591.1:26377-27938 GCF_001266775.1 Austrofundulus limnaeus
GTGTGTGTGTGTGTGTGTGTGTGTGTGTGTGTGAACCAACATACCCGCAAAATCTCTTCAACGCAGCTGGAGTCATTTGGCAGACTGACCTGGAACAAACAATGGAAAAAAACAGACTTCAACACTTTTTATAGAATCATCTTATGACATGTAAACCTGCAGAAACAACGGTTTTAACCAGGGTTGTATAAAGTACCTCAAAGTTATACTTGAGTAAAAGTACAAGTATCTTACCATAAAATTACTTTGGTAAAAGTTAAAGTCTCATTTAAGAATATTACTTGAGTAAAAATCTAAAAGTATCTAATATATTTTGTACTCAAGTATCAAAAGTAAATTTCTGACATAAAATGTGCTTGAGTATTAAAAGTAAAAGTATTGAGTAAAAATGAGTAAAATTACATAAATAAATTACATTTATTGGGAGGTGAAACCCTCAAAAAATGCTTTTCTAAAGGTCAAAATGGCTATATTGTCATATAAAAATGTTAATGTTAGAAAATTTAGGATGCACTACACCTGTTACATGCTACATACAGTATATATTCTGCTGCAGTGTGACATAATTTGTGTTATTTGCAGCTATGATGGATTGTGTACAAACTAATACAGGATCAGAATGATATATATTTTTACTTCTCATCCAACCACAATTAAATTCACTTTATCCAGGAGGATAATAATTTTTAACAAGCTGTAATGAAATAGGAGTAACAACTTTCAACTTCTTAACTTTTTAAAACATGTAATCAGTAGAAAGTACAGATAATTGTGTAAAAATGTACGAAGTAGAAGTAAAAAGTATGATGAAAAATAATTACTCAAGTATAGTACAGATACCCAAAATTTCTACTTGAGTACAGTAAAGAAGTATTTGTACTTAGTTACTTTACAACTCTGGTTTTAACTAGGGGCATCCTGATACCAGTTTTACTCAAACTGAGTACAGGTACTTCAGTTGGGGGTACTCTCTGATACTGACTTCTTACTGAGTTAGAACTTCAACATCAAACAATGACTTTAAAACCTTGTCTTTTATTTAAAACACGGTGTCTCTCGTTCGTGGACCTACAGTCTGTCTGACTGGATCTAATCAGATATCCAGCATTGATATATGCTCCTGCAACATTTTACCGTAGATAAAAACTAGACTAATTGCATTTCCTAGGAAAATGCAGCGTGAACGCTTATTGCTAAGACTTTGGCTGAAAACTGCTGCAGAAGTTCAATAGTTAAACTGGTGAGTTCAGTTTGAACTTTTAAAGTAGGAAAACTAAAGTGGAAACCTGTAGAGAAAAATTAAAGATGTGTCAAAAAGTTTGAACACAGAAATATAGAAAACTTTGAGCCTGTGACCTTGAAATCAATACAGACAGTCTGATCCATTTAAGTTAATATGAGGCATAAAACAACTATCTGGTTAATATGAGACATAAAACAACTATCTGGTTAATATGAGACATAAAACCACTATCTGGTTAATATGAGACATAAAACAACTATCTGGTTAATATGAGGCATAAAACCACTATCTGGTTAATATGAGGCATAAAACAACTAT
>NW_013953591.1:28457-32483 GCF_001266775.1 Austrofundulus limnaeus
ATGAGACATAAAACAACAACTATCTGGTTAATATGAGGCATAAAACCACTTTCTGGTTAATATGAGACATAAAGACACTATCTGGTTAATATGAGGCATAAAACCACTATCTGGTTAACATGAGACATAAAGCCACAAAGGTTAACTTTAGAGCAAATGACATGGTTAGCGCCAAAGACACCGCCCTGCAAAGGTTGTATATTGTGGTCTTCCAATAGGGTAATGGGTAGAGTGTTAGAACAGAGAGTGGTAGTCCAGGTTTCGAGACCGACATGGGCATAAATAATTTATTACACTATCTTTTGTTTATACACACATTCATTGTCATTGATATATTAACCCACTAGGGGGCACAGTCGGGACAGTCTGAAGCCTAGAAGGCACAGTAGGGACCCTCTGAAGCCATTGTATGGGACTGATAACGCCTAATAACATCCATTTCATGGACTGATAACACCAGAATCCCCTGAAATTTTGTCGGGCAGAAGCGATTAAAGT
This sequence comes from Austrofundulus limnaeus, assembly GCF_001266775.1. Lineage (NCBI taxonomy): Eukaryota > Metazoa > Chordata > Actinopteri > Cyprinodontiformes > Rivulidae > Austrofundulus > Austrofundulus limnaeus. The sequence goes on from NW_013953591.1 coordinate 28,956, forward strand.
TACCTTCTAGAAGGATCTCCAATCATCACTCAGTATGATTACATGAGCTATAATCCTGTAAATATTCCCTTTGAATGAAATGCTGATTTTTAGGGAAGAAATCTGTCAAACACAAAAAATAAATAAATTAATTAATTTAAAAATAAAAAAGAACTTGTTGGTAATATATTCTTTATAAAGGAACTTTATGTGCCATAATTTTTTTAATTTATCAGAGTATCTCAATTCAAAACACTGATATTACACAAAAATAAACTGCAGAAAGTTGTTAAAACCTCTCTTCCTTCAGACATTTGTTGGATAGTGATGCTTCAGGTTAAAGTGCATGTTTATTGACGGCTGGATGATTTATTTTAGTATAAAGGCAAAACTGCAGTTTAAAACACAATTAAGTTTCATGCCATGAATGTATTTAGTAGATGTATTTTGGTTGTTTCCAACCAAATAACTGCACTTGTAAAATACAGCTAATTTAACCAGAGAGCTGAATATCTTTATATTCAACGTGTTTTATTGAGCGACACATCGCTTATATTTTTGGTCTTAATTTTCATTCAAGTTGGTATTAAAAAGGTCTTAAAAAGTCTTAAATTTGACTTGCTAAAACCTGCAGACACCCTGGGTTTAGTTTGACTTAAGCTACTTTCAGCAAAATCTTTAAGCAATAAGCATTATCTAGTGTCAATATTATTCCCATGTTCAACAGAGTTATTAGCAAAGTTTGCACCATTAATATCTAGGGTCACAGGTTTCTGCAAGTCTTTTATTTTTTGGCCAGAAGCTAAAATTTGAAAACCATTGGTCTTAACCAGAGGTGCCCAAAGTGGGACCCGCGGGCCATAACTGGCCCTCCAAGCCATTTGATTTGGCCTGCCAGTAATTACCCTGGTTACTAGTTTTTTTATTGCCTCATCCTCTGTAGAAACTGTATTTCCATGTACAATAATTACATGCAACTGCCCAATAACTAAATAAGGGGCAGTAAATACGCAGACATTTAGAATGGATTTAAGCACACATGTAGATTTGAAAACTTTATGACTACAAATACAAATATTTTATCCACTTATGAAATATCACAAGCAAGTGTACGGCCTAAAAACACAAACAAATAAAACGTGGGCCACTGCTTTAGCTCATAGCTTAATCATAAAATGTAAAAAGACTTTACATAAGAGTATTTGCATTTCCTCTATTTATGATTGCATTTGGCCCACAGCCCTTGGGCAGATTTTCATTTTGGCTCTCTCAGGGAAAAAAGTTTGGGCACCCCTAGTCTAAACCTTTAAACATGTGCATTTAATAACAACAAAGTCACTTTTTAATATCACAACGTACACACAACATTTGAATAATTATGGATGGAATGCCTTGGCCACACCTGTGGCTCCATATTTGTAAAACCTCCTGAGTGCCTAGCAAAGTGATTTTTTAAAACTTTTTCTTGTTGCAGTTGTAAAGTTTGTGGGCCTAATAAAAGTCTCACACGTGAGACCACCAGGAAAAACAGGATTGTGCAACATTTTATGGGTTTGCCCTCCAGGAGAGCAGTTTTTCAGCAGGCAGGTGCCGACACCGAGTCCAGCAAAAAAATAATAAATATGTGTTGTTTTCTCCTTCATTCCTGTTTGTTGTCCTCCAAAACCTGCTTCCTGAAGCCCTGCCGGCTGCCGCATTAACATGACGTCGAGTCATCGACAGGGTGAACCCCATAGAAATGAATAGCAGAGGTCAGCTGTGGGGCGGTGACAAACTGCGCTCCAGGCCACTTTATTCTTTTGCATTGGGGACTTACTGCGCATGTCCAAAATCTTACAATGACTTGTCTACGGCAGAGATTCTTAACCTATGGGCCACCTTGAGGGCCTCAAAAGAACAACAGTTTTTAACTTTGGGCCGCAGAGGGCCGTGGGACAGCATTGATTTTGAATAAGGTGCAATACACTTTCTCACCACTAGTAGCAGTAGTGCACCATTCAGATGTTTATATATACAGGACATATACTATATGTTTATATATGAGAACTGCATGTAGCAGCACTAACCTGTTCAACAACAAACTGCAAACTGGAGCAAAGAGAATATCTCTCACACTTTTGCTCCGATGTTTTTGTTCTGAGAATGTATTTAAAAACAAAAACATGCCATAAATAGTCTTAAAGTTCCAAGAAGTGCTTTTATGACTCGTGTATCACCTCAGCAGGCAGAGAAACCAAACCTCTGCCAGGACAAGTCCGAGCTGCTCCACCCTTTGTATTTCCATGCAAAAACAGTCTTTCTTTTTTTTCATTCTTGTACAATTAAAACTGACTCGGTACAAAGTTATGTTAGGTCAACTCACAGAAAGTTAAAACCTGTCTTTCAACACGGTGCTGTGCACGTGGCTTTGAAAGGCAACAATGAGGCATATAAAAGGAAAGAAAGATTATTTTAGGATTAGAAAGCCTGTGAAACCACTGGTTTGGTCTGTGTCATGTAAACCACAGGACCAGTTTAGCTCTAGTCTCAGGAATGCCCGGAGTCTCGTAGTCTTTCTCCATAACCAGAAATAATCTTTACTGAGCAGGACAGATATATCACAACCAGGGAGATCAGTTAGGACAGGTTGTTTGTCAAATTTGTGTAGGGTAAAACTAAAACTACATATTTAAAGTATAAACAAATTAAAAAACATAAAAACATGGGGCTGAAAATCTGTTTTCTGTATGATCCAAACAAATTGCTACTGCAGCTGAGGGCCATAAAACTCACACATAAATATAAAAAAGTAAATACAAAAATATATATCTTTTGCTAAACTTAGAACATTTGTTCCCAGTTCTCCAGTACCTCTGTTTCCTGGTACCTACGTTACCTGGGACCTATGTTCCCTGATACGTATATTTACCAGTACCCAGTACCTGCTTACCAGTACCCATGTTTCCCTATACCTATGTTCCCTGGTACCTATGTTCTGTGGTACTTATGTTCCCTGGTACTTATGTTCCCTGCTACGTATGTTCCCTGGTATCTTTGTTCTGTGGTACTTTTGTTCCTGGTACTTATGTTCCCTGGTACATATGTTCCATGATAATTATGTTCCCTGGTACTTATGTTCCCTGGTACCTATGTTCCCTGGTACATATGTTCCCTGTTACTTATGTTCCCTGGTACTTTTGTTCCCTGGTACCTATGTTCCCTGGTACATATGTTCCCTGATAATTATGTTCCCTGATAATTATGTTCCCTGGTACTTATGTTTCCTGGTACGTATGTTCCCTGGTACCTATGTTCCCTGGTACTTATGTTCCCTGGTACCTATGTTCTGTGGTACTTATGTTCCCTGGTACTTATGTTCCCTGGTACCTATGTTCTCTGGTACCTATTTTCCCTGGTACTTTTGTTCCCTGGTACTTATGTTCCCTGGTACCTATGTTCCCTGGTACTTATGTTCCCTGGTACCTATGTTCCCTGGTATCTATGTTCCCTGGTACTTATGTTCCCTGGTACCTATGTTCCCTGGTACTTATGTTCCCTGGTACCTATGTT
>NW_013953591.1:39558-40688 GCF_001266775.1 Austrofundulus limnaeus
AAAAATAACCAATATCGACATTTATGACAATAACTGAGGTCTTTTTGCCCATGTCGGTATTTTTGGTATTTAAAAAAATGCACAAAAGAGAAACCTGCTTGTTTTCTGTTTTCTCATTAAAGCCCCCAGTCTGATGCAGGTTTAAACAGACACTGCTTTAAACAAATCAAACAAACCCCACAGCTTTATCCAATCAGAGCAGAGCAAGGCTCTGATGTCTTTCTGATGTCGATGAAGCAGTCTGCAGGATAAACACCGGTCAGCCTGCAGCTCCTGTCCTGAGTGAACAAATCCTGTCCTCCACACTTCCCCCGAGCTACCTGAGACGGTGGTATCTAAAATCAAAACTAAATCTAAGACAACATAAAGTCCAACTTTGCTCACATGACCAAACTCCTCTCCTCAACAGCTATGTTACAGGAGCACGCCTCGTTCAGTAAGAGCTGCTGTTTCAGCTCTTCCAATGAAACAATATTAACTCAACAGATGAACATTTATTTGTCCCATATTGTGGTAAAGAAGAGACTCCACTTAGCGTCACCGCCCCAAAGACAAACAAACAAACAAACAAACAAACCCCTATGTTCTTTTTGTAGTTTATCATAAATGTCTACATATTTAATTCTTCACAAAATAGCTTGCTTATATTTAGAACCATACTGTGACTGAACTGCTCTGTAATTCAATAAATGATCAAATATGAAGAATAAATAGTATAAATGAGTCCCAGGGTACGTACTATATGTTCCACAATACTTCTGTTCCCTAGTTTCTATCTTCCCTCATGCATATGTTTACCAGCAGTGTTGTATAAAGTACCACAAAGTGATACTTGAGTAAAAGTACAAGTATCTTACCAAAAAATTACTTTGGTTAAAGCTAAAGTCTCCTTTAGGAATATTACTTGAGTAAAAGTCTTAAAGTATCTGATATATTTTGTACTTAAGTATTAAAAGTCAAAGTATAGATTTAAAATGAGCAGTTAGATTTTCTGTAAGGACATTTATTAGGAGGTGACCTCCCCAAAAACTGCAGAAATGACTGTTGTATTAAAATAATGAATGGATGTCATGTAAGAACATGTTCGTATTCTTATCCTAAATTTCTCTTACTTTTGTTCGTACAAAGGG
>NW_013953591.1:42961-44432 GCF_001266775.1 Austrofundulus limnaeus
TCTTTTTTTCCGGTCTTCCCGGTCTACCAAGGACCTGGCCCACCTCGATCGGGTAGTCTGGGTCCTCCAGAGGACCCGGGCTGTCGTTTTGGACACAGCCTATATTCTTAGTTCTCCTTTTGAAATATTGACAGTGTTTAATCTATTGTTATGTCTTGATTAAAATAGGTTTAGCTACATGTCCGAAACATTTGTCAACACATAAATAACCGCTTGAAATACATCAGGTGAGAATTTTGTCTGAATGCCTGTGACTCAGCTGTAGACCAGCAGGGGACGAGCGAAGGCATTGAAGAAGGTGTATAAAAACTTAAACTTCCAGTTTTATGGTCAGTGTGGGTTTCCTGTCTGCCTGAGCAGCAATAAACCTCCACTCAGATTCCAGACTCTGGTGTTGTATGGTTTTCATTCTTTCCACAAATCATTTATTTAACATCTGTGTGTTTATTGTCTCGAATTCAGTTTATTGAACACTAATTTTCTTACAATGGCTTTAATTCACTTTGGAGTGTTTTTTTTCCCACTTGGCTGGACCTGTACGTCTCCTGTGTTAATGTTGGTACATGTAAAATGCTAATTCTGTACTGTGGAGATCATTAAGAGTCATTGTCGGGTGAAAAAAATCTTTCGCTAACACTGTGTTGACCGTGAACTGGAAGTGTTGGGAGTGGCATCACGTGCTGGGCCGGACGTCCGTGGCATATAGGCTATTGGGTCAAAGGTTCTGGGTTTCCTTAGTTTGATGGGTTTTATCTGGTTCCTCCTCTGTGAGACAGAGATCAGGACTTTGTGATGTTCTTTCCAAAACCTGAACTTCATCATCCTTCAGCCTCTTTGTGATTAATCTATTTGTTCATTGTTGGACTCAAGCTTTAACTTCCTGCTTGATGTCTTGTAGTTGTTTCAAGGAGTTCTTTCCTCATGATGACATTTACTAAGTGAAGGTCACCAGTCACTCCACATCATAATGCTGCCACCTCCGTACTTCATGTTCTCAGGCTTGAAGTTTCCCATCTCAGAAGATGAAGGTCTTTGTCTGTATAGGTGTGTTTTTACAAACTGCAATCTGTTTTTTGTTGCTTTCAGACTAAAGACTTCATCCTCTCTGAGTGTCCTTCAGGACTGGTTACTCTCTGACCAGAGCTCTCTTTTATTTTTCAGGAATTTAGCAAATAGAATTTTTTTAACCATATGAAGGCTAAAACAGGAAAAGTTTGGTTTAATTTAAAGTCAGACGGTCAGTTATCTGTCTTTGTATACAGTCTATAAAAGTGTCTGGTTTAATGTAAATCTCTAGGTCAGAACTTATGGGGTGCCGTTTGTAAAGTTACACAGTCAAAAATTACCACCAATTTTTTCTTTTATTTAGCCTTTTATAAGAAAAAAAGAACAGATTTATTTTTCGAAGTCAGTTTTTCACCATATGATTCATAATTTATAAATGTCATAGTTTATAAACTAAATATTTAAC
>NW_013953591.1:47712-49186 GCF_001266775.1 Austrofundulus limnaeus
TTTAAATAAATCCTGGATCAGTTTTTGAATCTGTTTACTTTGTCTTTACAAGGTGGGACATCTAACTGAGCATGTACAGTGTGAGTGTCATCACTCTACTGTTTCTGTTTGGAGAAAAATGACCTGTTGCAACCGTCCCTTGTTGCTACTGTCCCTGGTCTCCCCTACAATGGCTATAACTCAGTCAGATTTACAGGTACTGAGCTAAAATCTAATGGCACAAACTCTGAGAACTGGTAGACACAGTTAAACAAAAAGTTAGCTTCAATAACCTTTAATGCACTACACTAAACCGCTAAACAGGTAATAAAAATTAGATTAAACTAACGCTAATTGCTAAAACGACTATCACTAAGTCTGTGTCCTCTGTTTTCATCTTCTTCCAGCTGAAGACCGGTGCAGTGTTGCCTGCTGGGAAATGTAGCAGCATCTTGAAATTATTTTATTTTCAGGAACATTATCGAACACAACCAGTTTGCATTTTAGAGAGGCTCAATTACAAATATCTCCTGCCACACAAAACAAACGCTCTGCATCTGAAAAACATGCTCTTTGGTTATAAAAAAGTTTAAAAAGCAAATATTATATCTGACTGAATAAAGAAGGCAGCAATTGGCTGGGCTGTCCCCCCCCCCCCTTTTTTTTTTTTTTACTAAGCCTTTATTGTAAACAAGAACAAAGTAGAAAACAACAGGGAACCAGGGGGAATTCTGCACATAAAAAGAAATATTAGATCAAATGAAAATAATAGAATTGAAAACAATAAAACAAGTCAAGATAAAACGAAGTCAGGAAGAGAACAAATTGTTGTTGWTTGTGCTTCTGATTTGTGGAGAAATAAATTGTACACATCACTGTGTAAATTCAATCAGAAAGCTTAATCATTTATTTTTCCTCTAAAAATTTGCTTTTGTGTACAACATTTGTCCTGATGGTTATCAAACTGATAACAAATTCCTTTAAACTTATTTTTATATTTTGCTCAAAATGTTACATACTGTAACTGTCCAGAGAGAAATAAGGTCTTTAGAGATATGAAGTCAGTAGAACAAAAATAAGTTTAAATTTTTCTTTTACTGTCACAGGTCGGTGCTTGGAACTGGTTGTTTTAACCAATTCCTTTATTGCAGGGATTTATTTTAGTCAAACAAGTTTTACATTTACATCAGATCATGGACCAGTCGGCAGCAGTGTTGCACTGATTGTGATCAGAGTTGTAAAGTAACTAAGTACAAATACTTTGTTACTGTACTTAAGTAGAAAAATTTTGGTTATCTGTACTTTACTTGAGTAATTTTTTTCAGTGTACTTTTTACTTTTATTCATTACATTTTTACACAATTATCAGTACTTTCTACTCACTACATTTTTTTAAAAAGGTAAGAAGTAGAAATTTGTTACTCTTATTATTATTACTTAAAAAATACTATCCTGATAAATTGTGTCTCCTGGATAGAGTGAATTTAATTGTGTT
>NW_013953591.1:55305-58514 GCF_001266775.1 Austrofundulus limnaeus
GCTTATTGTCAGGGGGGGCCATGCTGCTGGTGCCCCTGCTCCTGTATCTTTAATAAATAAATAAATAAATGATTGAAAGTGAGTCACGATACAGATCAGTCACAGACCCACAGATGCACAACTACATCCTCTACATGTTTCCATTTATTCATCACTGCTGAGACATTTTTACTGGAGCTCTCAGTGTGTGATCCTGAAGGCACACTGTGTGGATTATTACAGGGAAACTTAAAAATAAAATATAAAAGAAGTCAGTCTGAACTCTGAATACAAACCAACAGGAAAGAGATGCTGACTTGCTCCTGAAAAATGTTTTTGTGTGTTTCCTTAATTGATGTTTCTGTGAGATCGTGACTAATTTTAAGGACTAAAAAACAGTGAGAATACAGAGGAAATGGAGAAGCGAGAACTGTAGAGCAGGAGAAAAACAAGGACAAAATTTAGAGGAAAAAATAGATCCCAAAGTCAGAGAGAGAGGGAGATTTGGGAGGAAAACAGAGCCGAGGCAATTACTGAGGCAGAAATCTTTTCTTTCTAAAATAACTGCTCTGACAGAGAAACATCCACACATGAAACACACAGATCCACGTTGTCGCCCAGAACCTCACAACTCACATTTACATTTATAAATTCATCACCAGAGAGCTGTAAATGATGCAAAACTGAGTCTGTTAACAAAATACTGTATCTCATGGACCACTTGTTAGATTTTAATAAAACTCCCAAAAATGAATCAGTGGATTGATATCTACAACTGACATTGATTGTAATGAGCCACAGTTTGAACTCAGTCATCTTCATCTTCGGTCACTGTAGTCGGGTCATGGAGGTAACAGGTCCAGGACAGAAACCCAGTCTTTCCTGTCCCCTGTGACCCTCTCCAGCTTGTCCTGAGGGACCCCAATGTTTTTCCAGGCTAAAGATGGACAGTCCCACCAAGGAGCTCTGTGTCTACCCCGTGACTTCCTACCAGTAGTGATGGGATGATGATACCTCAGTGGTTGTATTGACACACTACACCAGGGGTGGGCAGTCCTGGTCCTCGAGGGCCGCAGCCCTGCATGTTTTACTTTTTTTTTCTCTGCTCAAACAGACCTGATTTGAATGAATGGGTGATTATCAGGATCTGCAGTACGAAGGACCAAAACTGGCATAATTAAAAATAAAAGTGGAAATATATAAACTGACTAATAAATAAATACACTTAAAGTTCAACAATAAAATTCAAAAAAGAGAATTTTATTTAAAGTATATAATTATGTATATAATTATATAGTATATATAATTATATATTAAAAACAGTGAAAACAGTAAAAACAGTCAAATGTAAATTATGTGCAAAAATATATTATTAGTTGGAACTAAGTTGGAAAAATAAATATGAAGGTCAATTAAATTATAAAACGTGAGGTTAAGCTCTCCTTTTTWAATTTAATTGGCACATTTTAATTGAATTTATTTATTGGTACATTTATATATTTCTACTTTTTTTCTAGTAAAGTCAGTGTCGGTCCTCCATGCTGCAGAACTTGGTAATTCAGTGTCTGAATCAGGTGTGTCGGAGCAGGGAAAAACGTAAAACCTGCTGGGCTGCGAGCCTCGAGGACCAGGACTGCCCACCCCTGCACTACACAAACTGTGTCGGCTCTGTATCGACACTGTGTTGGTCACTAAATAGTGACCCCTGCAGTAGTTATAAAACTGTTGCAGGTAAACAAAATAAAGATGAAAAAGTTTACATGCTGCATACCCAACATCAGCCTGTGAAATATTGAATCACCAGTTCTTTACTTAAAATATCATCTCATCATTGTTTAATTTCATTTGCTCAATTTGTTTACCTTGTTTGTGTAAACTGTCTAAACTGATTTGTAAAATACAGCACAAAGTTAAAATTATTAGAATGTAGTTTTGTTAAGTGTTCAACCATATGAAATAAATATACTAATAATATACTAAAAATACTAAAAATTGATTAGTTTATGCATTTTTATTGAGGAACAAAAGGTTTTGAAGTGTCTTTGCTCCAAGGCGATTTCTCTTTTAAACCAGTTCTCCTGCCTTAGAAAAAACTCTTTCACAGGGTACAGAGGAAGAAGGCGAGCGTAAAAATTTAAGTGCGAGTTGATAAAGGTGTTGATTATTTTTCTGGGTATTTTTCCAATATTATAACAGGTCTTGTGTTCTGGGTGTGTTTGCTTTCAGTCAGGTACCATTGGACTTCATTTATGGAATGTTTGTCATATCGTGTCGTCTTTGTCTCCTCAAGAGGTTCCAGAGATTGTAACAAATATTTTAGAAATAAATCTTTGTTAATCGTTACTTCATTTGTTATTATTATTTGGCGTCACAAGATCAAAATTATTCCAGACTTGGGAAAAACTTGTTGGAATGATCCATGAAGTCAGTGCAACAAGGTGAGAGCAAAAATCCAACAAATCTGCAACATATCGATACAGTTTGTTTCCTTATCAACACACTTTGGCGTGGCACATCCAAATCACACACTTCCTGTGTCGGTCACATGACCTTTTTCTTAAAGTGATACACGCACCAATATGGGGTTTCACTCTTGTGTGCTCGGCACAGTGCTGACACACCAGTGTTGTTCGTCCCATCACTACCTACCAGTGGAACGTGCCTGGAACCAGTGTTGTAATACTCCAGACTGGTCTTGGTCTTAAGACCAGTCTTAAGATCACTTTTTGATGGTCTTGTCTTGGACACTGAGCACTCTGGATTTTATTTCAAGACCAGTCAAGACCATAACTGTGGAAATGTCACTAAATTGCCAGAATATTTTCAGTTTATTGAACATATTTGCTTTAATTGGATGTGGCAAGAATTTATTTTTGCTTTCAGTGCCTAAAGTCTGAACTGAACTTGGAAAGAAAACTTTTCAGTTTTCTACTCCATCTTCTTGGGACCAGTTGCAGAGATACTTGACCCTAAATGAGCTGTTAAATGTTTTTAAGGCTGTTCTTATTGTTTTTGGGAAAGAATCATCTGTTTGTAAATGTTTTAACTGAGGAATCTTTTATTTAATCTATCTATGATGGTGCTGCCTGTTTCTGTTTTTACTGTGAATGTTTTCTTTAATGCTGACAGTCTTTGTCAGGATTCCCTTGCAAAAGAGATTCTTAGTCTCAATGGGATTTTCCTGGTGAAATAAAGGTTTAATAATAATAATAATAATAATAATAATAATA
>NW_013953591.1:60691-62613 GCF_001266775.1 Austrofundulus limnaeus
TTTTTTTTTTTTTCAAAAAAACCAAAATCACTTCCACCAACTGCCCAAAACACACCCACTGGAACCGTTCTGACACTACACTAACTGGCACTGGTGGAAAAGGATGTGAGCACTATTTTCCATTTTTTTCTGGTCTTGACTCGGTCTCACCCTCCCTCAGTCTTAGTCATAACTTGGTCCAGCCCCTAAAAGTCTTGGTCTTGCCTCAGTCTCAATACACTCTAGTCTTGACTTGATCTTGGATTAGGTGGTCTTAACTACAACAAGAACCAGAACACCTCTAAAGGGAGGCGTCCAGGTGGGATCCTAATCAAATGAATCACTTCAACTGACTCATTTCAATTCAGAGGAGCAGCAACTCTAGTCCAACCAAGAACAGCTTGGCTGTCTGTTAGGATGAATATTTACTTCTGTGAACAATAAAGTCTTTGAGAGACGCCACACACTGGTGGATTACATAGAACTCAGCTTGAGATACAGTTGCAAAACCACCTAGTGGATCTATAGTCTGTCTCATTATGGTTGTACAAAATCAGCACTGCTGTGCCTACTGACCCCTTCAGAAGGGATCCATCTGTAAAACAGTAGAAGTGACTGGGAGACAAGTCCACCAGAGTCATTATTCCTGGCAGACGTGGCTTCATTCTCTGTCTCCAGGTCCTGCAGTTACTGGAACAGCAGTAATGGCCCAGTCCCAGATTCTAGTGGGCTGTGAGTCAGATGTTAGACAAACATGTCCAGCCTGGCGGGGCATGGTGGCTCAGTTGATAGAGCTGTTGCCTCTCAGTACAAAGATCGCTGCATCAAATCCTTGTTGGGGACCTTTCTTAGAGTTTGAATGTTTTTTGTGTGCATGTGTGGATTTTCTCTGGGTACTCTGGTTTTCTTCCCACAGACCAAAAACATGACTGTTAGGTTAAGTGATAACTCTAAACTGTCCCTAGATGTGAGTGAGAGAGTGAATGGTTGTCTCATTTGTCTCTATGTGTCCCTGTGACGTACGGTAGACCTGTCCAGGTTAACCCCGCCCCTCACACTGTGACTGATTTGGGCACCAGTGACCCTGAAAGGAAGAAGCAGGTAAAGAAAATGAATGGATGGTGTCCAGCCTATTTGAAATAAAATATGTACAAATGAAGAGATTAAACTAAATTTTCTAGACCTAGAAAATAATAATATGGATTTGTCAAAAATACATTTTTGTTATTAAAACAGAACTCTGATGACAGGTGACCTGTCCAGATGTTCCCTGCTTCTCGCTCAATGGCTGCTAGAGATACCAGCTGATTGAGACACTGGACAGGATTGTTTATAAACAGAGGTGCACATAACCGGTGCGCAGGTGCGTGATCAAAAAAGGAAAAAGCGCATCAGATGTAATGTCATAAAGCTCCCTTGCGTACCTAAGATTGTACCTGATAGTCTGTCAAAGCAACAGTTAGCAGGGCTCTAGAATGCGACCAGTTTGGTTGCAAAGGCGACCTGATTTCTTAAAAAAAAAGAATCCAGCCGCACTGGTTGGAATGGATCATTGCTCGGTGCGCCACAGCGGGACCCTGATATAAGGATTAAACGGACACTGCCTTCAACAAATCAGATGAAGGCCAGAGCCTTTTTATCCAATCAGAGCAGAGCAGGGCGGGACTTTCAGTGAGAGCAAGTTTGGTTGAAGCAGCGGGCCACCTTGACTCGAGCTGCTGCAGCGATCAGTCACATCTCCTCCTGCACTTTGCTCCTGAACTACCAGAGACTTTGGTCTGTAAAACCTAACTTTATATTAAATATATGTTCAGAATGTTGTTATTGAACAGATCTGTCCAACTCTGTGTGAGTGACTAAACTGTCCTCCTGAGAGACTGCTGTATGAGCGCATCGCTGCTCGCGCAGGCTGAGTCTTTCTGTGATACTGCAGGGTCCCACCG
>NW_013953591.1:62685-64631 GCF_001266775.1 Austrofundulus limnaeus
TGTTCTCTAGGTGAAAGAGTTTTAAATTTGATTTTAATTTATCATAAAGATCCACAAATTTCATTCACAATTGTATCAAAAAAAAAGGTTCTTGATGTGCTAAACTTATTTATATTTAGGACCATACTGTGATACAGCTGCTCTGGGATAAATGTAATTTATTAAACGATCAAATATGAAGAATAAATAATTACATGAGCCGAAACCATCTAAATAATATAATACAGTATTTTTGAATAAAATAGTCTTTTAAAAAGAAATGAGTCTAACAAATAAAACATTTGTATGTTTTAAGTTATTTTGCTCTGTGTGAAAGACAGATATTTGCTGGTTGGACTGGAGAGTGTGGAAAGCTGGTTTAACCAAGGTAAAGTGAAGACCAAACAGGAGCTGTCCATCTGAGGGACATGTTAGTCTAAAAGACATTTAACCATGAAATGTTCAGTTTGTGATGTTTATATGACATACACCCAGCCCCTCGGACACTTAGGTAGTTTACAAAATTTATGCAGAGTAAAAGAATAAAATAAAAACTTGTTGGACTGATTGGGCATGATGTCCTGAGATGTTGCAGCTGATAGGAGTCATAAAACAGAACAGGGGGACGTTAGATGACCTGACGCCCCTCTAGATAAATGTGTTAAATGAGTGAAGGAAAATATGAGCACCAAGCAACAACCCTTGGTTCTCCCCTGAGAACCAGACCAAAACTTTTATGTGCAACCCTGTATATAAAGCAAATGGATGGACATTGAATAAAACTAAAACATGCTAGAAACTCTGTCAAAGCTGTTGTTTAGATCAGTGGTTCTCAATCCTGGTCCTCGAGAGCCACTATCTTGCATGTTTTGGGTGTTCAAGTTCTACAGAAGTCTGTTAATCACTCATTTATTCAGTGGTGGGCAGCACTAATCCAAAATTTAGCTCCTCGATTTCTAAAGCACTTATGAAAACATTTAGATCACAACTTCAAAAGCATTTATGCCATAGAAAAACTGGTGGAAGCTAATTTTAAAACACCAGTTCAATTTGACTCTTACTAGCTGGCAGCAATTCATGTACAATATATGAACAACACTGCCAACTAGCAGTGTATGAACTCTTTAACAGCTTAATCCTACAACCACCGATTGCTGGGGATGTGATTTCCTGAAACAGACCTTTGGCTCCTGGTGTAAAAATTAAAAAAGTTGTTGAGGATTGCTAGTTCGGCTGCTTCTTTGTATTTTTCTTTTGTTTGTTGTAGATTTTTCATTAAAGAAGCATCAATAAAGTAATTTTAAAACTGTTTATTGGAAAACTGAAGTGATGCATTCTGGGTACATGACAGATTTGATTTGTGACGGGACATGAAAGCACCGTGTTCAAGAAACTATCTTCCCTTCAAAATAAGAGCTTGGATTTTAAAGTTTTCCACGTAGTTGCTCCAGTTGACCACTAGATGTCAGTCTTCACCAGCATAACATTTCTGAGTCTCTAACCCTGTTTGCCGATGGCTTCGACCAATTACATCAAGTATTGAGCTCCAGCGTTTAAACTTTTTTTTAAGGAGCTCTGATTGTAAAGTAAAATAAATCAATACATACAAAATTTTAGTATGGATTACAAACGTTAACTGTTTTTGCTATTGCCTTCCTGCTACGTAAGCAGACACAAAGCATTGTGGGAAATCAGAACCGTGACCCAAAGCAACAGTCAACGAGGATGTATACCTTCACAATAAGTTTGTTTATCTGGGAGGGGTGCTGTTGGATAGATCACGTGTTATGATTCATTGACAGTCATACCTTCTGCTGTTCAAGATAATGATGGCTGGTAGATAATTAGTTATTAGCAGTACTGCATTTTAATTTTAGAAAGGACAAATCCGCTTGTGAATTATATAAATTAGTAAGACCACTAAAGCTCAAACAAAAAAAATTAGGTTTGCAATATATATATATATA
>NW_013953591.1:64831-66309 GCF_001266775.1 Austrofundulus limnaeus
ATAAAAATGTTTGTCATAATCATGTCTTGTGATTATTTGACAGGAGTTTTACTTTTAAACTGTAAGTGTATTTAGTTATGTTAGTTATGATAGTTTAGTTTTGATATAAATACAATAAAAATTAAACCATGCTTTAGAATAATTATCATTTTGATCCGTACATTGGTAATGTCTGACTAGGCCTCGTGTCACTTTCTGTTCAACAAATTGGGCCCCGAGGTCAAAAAGGTTAAGAAACCCTGGTCTAAGATGTGGTCTGCAGGTTTTGGTTCTGTTTTCTTGGGGACATCTAGTCGCCTCTGGTTTAAACTAAGAAACTGAGTTACATTTAAAACTGGTTAAAAAGTCATAAGTTTAAGAATGAAAATAGTAGGAGTTAATAGAGCGGCTGTTTTTAATGGACACGTTAATGTGGAATCATAGAGACAACTGCAGGGCTCTGTTCCTGTCAACCTAAATGATGATTTTATTTAGAACGACTGCATCCTAAACATCCACATTGTGTGAGCACACAGAGATGAATCCAGTGATAATAGTCAGCATCCAAATGAAACAGCCTTGTTTTCTCCTTAACACCGTGTGTGATTAGGACCTGACACTCCACTCTCATTTCCTGAATGGCTGCTTGTTCCTGACATTCATTTGTCACATCACTGAAATGCCTGTTTACACTCACCTATAAAACCACACAACAAACACATTTAATGTGATTCCACTCAAATGCTTCCCTTTTTTAATGCCTCTGTCTTTTCATGTTCCAAACCCACCCCAGTCTCTTGTTTCCTTTGTGCTGGAATTAAACATCATTAGGAGGTAATTACAGTAATGTGTTTAAGACTAAAGAATCAGGCTCCCTCAGCTGCCGTTTGAAACCAGAGAGAGACATAAATGGATGCTTCGGTGAATTCACATCATATAAATCAGTGAAAACACAAATAAACCATCCATATTCACAATAACCGGAGATAATCATGTACCCACACACAGACTGGAGATGTAGATAAAAGAGAAATGATGAGGATTAAAAACAAAAAGTCAAACAGAATCAAATCTGGAGTTTGATGAAGGTAAACTGAGGCTCATTAACGTTTCCTCTCATATTCATGCTTTAAGTTTTAATTGATTTTTTACAGATGTTTCCCCAGAGAGATGAGAGAAGGTCCGCTTTGTTGTCTAAATTACTCCAAACGTCTGACTTTATTCTGCAACAGCCCTCAGAGGAACCACTGTCAATCATCACCTCTGAGGTTCTGAGTGGGTCCAGAGGCAGGTCCAGCAGGCTTTGGAGAATCTTCTGGGCTGTTTTTTATTTATTTATTTTTGGTCCACGGTCTCTTCGTTTATTCAGTTTCATCTTTTATCATCCATATTTCAGCTGTTTACAGAGCCGCAGTGACCGCCGACGCTGCATGGTCGACAGATCATAAGCATGTGTGTGTGTGTGTGTGTGTGTGTGTGTGTGTGTGTGTGTGTGTGTG
>NW_013953591.1:66324-71182 GCF_001266775.1 Austrofundulus limnaeus
TGTGTGTGTGTGTGTGTGTGTGTGTGTGTGTGTGTGTGTGTGTGTGTGGGATTCACTCATGCACGTTCATGTTTATGGATGAGTCAGGCTGCCTGATGATCTACAGACCGTTCAGAGCACAGAAGTGGGTCTTTCAGAGAAACGAGCTGCTCTGTGCTTTTCAGGTGTTTTATAAGAAATATTTTAGGCTCTGTTTAATCCAAGTATATTTTGAAATTTTTTGTTTTTACTTTTTTTTCCCTCATCCACAGATTCTAACAGAGATGCTGAAGTACCTGAGCTGGATCCCACTGAATATCACATCTAAACTAAACATAGAGCAGGGGTGCCCAAACATTTTCCCTGAAAGGGCCAACATTAAAATCAATCTGAGGGCGGTGGGCCAGATGCAATAATATAATATACGAAATGCAAATACTTCAAGTAAAGTTGTATTTTTTATGATTAAGCTAGCAGCCAGTGTGGTTGCCCACATTTTTTTGTTTGTTTGTTTATTTTTTCAGCCCATGGACATGGAGAAAATTCAACGTTTGCTCGGGCAGCAAAGGCTCATGGGACTTTTCATAATTTAAAATTAGAGTATATGTGGTCTTATAAGGTGTGCAAATTTACATATGGACTTAAATCTAATAAAAAGGTCTCTTGAAGTTACTTGTATTTTAAGTCTAATCTTAACATAATTCAAAGATAAAGTGAGCTCCATGAGGTAAGATTATCTGACTACAGCTCCTTGTATGTATAGTTGGACCAATGTTTGAAAAGACTAAGTGCAAATATAGTATTTCTACATAAAACAGGAGATTACAATCTAGTAACCAGGATAACTGCTAGTGGGCCAAATCAAATGGCTTGGTGGGCCAAATTTGGCCCACGGACCCCACTTTGGGCACCTCTGATATAGAGGAAGTCTGGTTAAAGATGCTCCCAAAATAATAACAAATACTGTTTTATATTGTTTAGTTTCCTTTACATTATGTAAATATTTTAATACATTATCACAGGTTATTGGGGATCAGGTTAAAGTGGTAAAACATGGTAAAATGCATCCATTGTTGTTTAGATCTCTTTGACACAAAGACCTTGTTTAAACTTCGTTTGTCCAGAGTAACTGGATCAATGATGAATACTAATCTGAATGACATCAATGTGCATCAAAAAGCGTCTTCACTCTGGACCCCTTAAGTAATTTTGTTAGCCTGAATATATACAAAAACCAATCTTTACAGCACATGTGTAAAACTCATGGCCCACGAGGCCCATCACAGCATTTTAAACTACATCTCCCTGTTTAGAGTTGCTAATGAAACATTATAAATGAAACAATTGTAGGGGTCACCTCGAGTGAAGAAACAAGATTTACTGCCTCGAAGCAGGCCTCGAACAGGCCTGACGAGAGGACAGGAACTCTGTCACAAACTGAACTCTATTTAGGTCATGACAGATCATTTCAACCCAGAAAAGAACCCCTCGGTTCTCTTAATCAGATAATGGACAGAAACAATCTCTTCTGTTCATGATTCATTTGTTGTTTAACTAAGAATGTTTATGCATTTGTTAAATCATGATAATGACTGTCACAGGAAAAGTGGAGCCACTTCTTTTCTTTTATTGTGCCTTAGAGATTTATAATGGTATAAATAAAATCACAGAGAATCTGATTACAATGTTTTCATTGTGTTTTTATGTAAATCACTGTTTTTATTTTACTGTGAACACAGTAATATAATTGTGGATTTTTCCTGGGAAAATCTTTCATTTATCTGGACTAACAGAAGGTTCAGAACTGATTATAAAACAGAAATGTTAATAAATCTTCATAAATGTTTTGCAGTGATTTCTCTTAGAGTCTATCAGAAGAAAGCTGAAAAGAGGTTATCATATCATGTTGTTGAACAACCACAGAATTTTAACCTTGGGCTGGTGCCGGCTGGCAAATCTTTATCTTTCTACTCTGACTCATCTCTAGGCCTGAGGGCCGAACCAAATTTCGTACGTTTCTTTTACTAACCCGGATGGCTTTGAGCGACACACTCTTCTTTCTGATTCCAACCTAGGAAGACAGCTGGGATTCTCTTTGGAGAAACCTCAGTTTGGCTTTAAGTCTGATCCCATGAGCTAACTAGGGAAGATTTCACAGCCAGGGACCCAGCACGCCTGCCGGTGGTCTCAACCCGAGGCCGAGCCTCTAAGTGTTTTTAACCCCCGAGGGGAGATTTTATTTTGGAAAGAGGAACCGGATATGGCTTGAATTTTTCTGGCTTGGACTGAAACAGACGAAAGTTAACTGGGAAAACACATGTTCACCAATGACCAGTAAGCGAGTGAGACATCAGTTCCCTGACTGATCGGAGGCGAGCCAGCTCCTACCCCGAGGGTGCCTTAAGAAGTCATCACCAGGTAAAGCTGATGTGTTCGGAGTGACGTGTCATGTGGAACTTGAGCTTAGGAAAGATGTGCAGTTCTGGTTGACCCACACTTTGATAAAAGTAAAAGTAGTAGTAACATACTAATCTTACTTTCCTCCTTTCATTGTTCTTAATTTGCCAAAACTTAAGCTGAAAGTGCCAGTAAAATTGTTTGGTTGATAACATCAGAAATGATGTTTTACTGTTCTATATCAGTAATCTGAGTTGATGTGAATTGAAATTCAGACGCGGGTTTTATCTCATTTAGCTTTGACACTTTTTATAGGAATACCCACAATCAAGTGTAACTTATGATCTGTTCAATTTGTGTAAATAAATGATTGCATAGTCTTTTATGAATCAACTTGAACTCGTCTGAACGTTCACTTATTGTGTCACTTTTCACTTCGCACAGTCAAGATATTAACAAGTAATGAGAAATACCTTGGTAAAGGTTTCCTCATAACCTTGTGTATGAGAGATGTGGGAAAAGCTAAATTCACTTTAAGCTCACCTCCTACACAATAATAAACATGTTGGTGTGTAACAATGACACCTGACAAACTGTAATACTTCAGCTGTTAACTGTGTGCAACTTTGTAATTTTTTGTGGAGATTTTTACATGAAGCACTTTGAACTGCCTTGTTGCTGAAGTGTGCTGTTCAAACAAAACTTGATTGATTGATTAAGCTTTTACTATTTTTAAATATGGCAAATCTTTATTACACTCACTGTTTTTTTATTTTTCATACAATTGTGGAAAATAAGCTGATGAATTCTATTTAGAGAATGTGTATCAATGTAATGCTACATTTATTAACTTTAATGTTAGTTTATTTCTACAGTTATTACTTTAATAGCAAGAAGCAGTTTTGGTTGATTAATTCCATTAGGTTTTGCATATTGTGGTGTAAAAAAAACAACAAAAGAACAATGTCCTGAAATATTTGTTAAACTCTAAACATTCGGCTTCGTTCTTGGTCTTGGTCTTGAAGGGTCCATTCTTGGTCTTGGTCTTGACTACACCTCAGCCCTACATTAGCATGTAATTTCTACACACTGGGGTCATTCAAAGAGCCACCTACAACAGGTAAGATACTGATGATAAAAAAACGTTCATACCCATTTTACAGAAACATTTAAGACAAATAAACAATCAGCACATCTAATCAGTAATTATTGTGCTTTCTATTGTTAGGATTTTTATAGAACATGTTGTAAATTTAAATACTTAGTTTTTAATTTGTATTCATTTATTAACATAAAAATTATTTTTGACTTATTTTTTCATCATGAAGAATCAAGCAGTTTTTTTTAGCTTACTTTGCTGTGGTTGATTAAATCATAGTTTTATGCTACTTAGAGCTGAACAAAATGATTTCTAATCTTACTGTTAATCAGTGATTTATCAATGTTTCTCAGTCAGTCAAGAGTTCATTTGATTAACTAAATATATTATTGTGCCAAACACAAATGTCTGCTAGTAGAAATACAATTGGTTATGATTTATTGCCATCAGTGTGCAGTATTAATGTTGTGATCACTGAAATATCATTTTTGATATTTTGTGCAGCCCCTCCCTTTAACAACTCTTTAATAAGTCGTTAAATATCTGTAATAAGAACTCATAATGTCTGTGCTGTAAGTCAGCTCATAGTATCAGCTGGTTTGCAGATGAAACTGAGTAAATAAAAGTAAATAAAGTTCCACAGTTGCCCTTTGAGCAGATGAGCCTTGTTCTACCAGCGCTGCTCCGTTCTACAGAAAACTCTCATCTCTTCACTTTTTTTTATTCGTTGGTGCCTCGTCTTGCTCTCGATCCCATTTTTCTCGTTGCACTATCTTTCCCTCTTGTTCTCACCCACCAAGCTGTGGAGAGGCTGATAAGGAGTTGATTTACCATCCAATTAAATTCTGTCATTGAAACACGGCTCCGGATGCGCCCAGCGTTTTCACTCGCCACTAATTGGCCTTCCATCTGCACGTGAACGTGACGGGAGCCTCGGCTCGTTCTTTTTCTCTTTCATCACTGGAGACGGAGACGGTGGTTAGTTTTCACTTAAAACAGAGGGTCAGTTTAAGTTCATGAAGCAGGAGCAGCACCCATCTGACACAAAAATTAAATAATGATTCAAAATGAATTAAAACATGGAACTGTTAAAAACTTTTGGGCTTCTAGATGTCTTTAGTATTTTTGCTCATTAGGAATTATTCTTATTTTTTCTTCTTAGAATAATATTTATAATTGTTGAGATATTTGATTTACAATCTGGTCAAACCTAAAATAAACTCTCTCTCTCTCCAAATTCCAAAGTTGACTAATTATGAAGTAGTTAAACTTTGTATGAAGTCATTGCACGTCTAAAACAAACAGTTTTGTCCAAAGGAATTATTTATGGGTGGGTCGGTCAGTCGGTCGGTCGGTCGGTCGGTCGGTGGGTTGGTGGGTGGG
>NW_013953591.1:77487-90242 GCF_001266775.1 Austrofundulus limnaeus
GTATTTTACTTTTTTTAACATATTTTGGTTCTAAAAACAGTCAGATATAAGATTTATTCTTCTTCTTCTGCCTTTCATTTCATTTGATTTCATTTTGATTGCATGACTTTTGTACTTAGTTAATTTGTGTTGCAAATGAAAAAAAAACATGAAATGAATAAAGAACTACTACTACTAATTTAGAACCAATGACTACTTTTATCTGCTCTAAATGTTCTTCTGCAGCTCCTCTGTCTCTTAAAAGCTGTTAATTAAAGCTAAACCAACTTCTAACAAAACCATTAACTACTTACACACATACAACATGGAACAGTAAACCTTTTCTCACATGCACACACACAAACAGACACACGTGCGCGCACACTGAAATTGAGGATTTTATAGAATTTTAATAAATCCATGGGCAAGTGGTCTCAAACTCATTTATCAAACATTTAAGAGTGACTTAGCCATTAAAGGAGGCAAAGAGAGGAAGAGAGGAGGGAGAATTGAAGAAGAGGAGCTATGATCAATGCCAGTGGACCATATAATTGCACCAGGAGTGGGTTAGCTGAAAACATTAGCCTTGTTTTGTGATGGATCACATCCTGAAGCCAGCAAGCCAAGCTAAACGCTTCAGTCTGTATTACCAGGACCCCAGGTCATCAATCTGAAAGAGCAAAGAGCTAAAATGAAACTTTTCTGTGGTTCAGAAGCTGAGCTGTAACATATAAGACATTTATAAGAGAAAAACATACAGCTCTGTGGTTTCTACCTTTTCCACGTGCCTGCAGTTTGTTAGCAACATTTGCTTTGTTGATTGAGTCCAATTCTTCTCTTGCTAAATCCTTTGCATTTTCAAAAATACCATTTTTATGGCCCAATTCTACCCATCAATTTAGAAACCAAACAAAGCGTTACAACGTTCTTTCTGTGCAGAACCACATCC
Organism: Austrofundulus limnaeus; assembly: GCF_001266775.1. Classification (NCBI taxonomy): domain Eukaryota; kingdom Metazoa; phylum Chordata; class Actinopteri; order Cyprinodontiformes; family Rivulidae; genus Austrofundulus; species Austrofundulus limnaeus. The sequence continues at coordinate 78,416 of NW_013953591.1, forward strand.
AGACACAAATGAAAGGAGCTACAGTATCTCCTCCACAGCACCGAGGCTCTGACCTTCTACTCAGTCATTTTCTTTGACCTATTCCACAATCAGATGTGCCAAAAAGAAATTGTCCAGCTCACTCTCACTCCATTACAGCATCTATCAGCAGCTCCCCTCCTTCCTCTGATGGGCAACAAGAGAAACTTTCCACTTCAGGAACTCCTTGTGTGGATCAGGACTGAAAGACACCAACTTTACCATGTCTTGGAATATGTGAGTAATGTTGGCTAAAAGTACCAAACAACAATTAAAATATCTTTCCCTGTGTTACATGGTTGGTTCTGAGGGAGCTCACTATTAAAAATCAGCTTAGAAGTAAACTCTATAAAGTAATAACCACTTCTTTTCGTTTCAGTCTTGGCTTTAGTTGCATGTTCCAGTTCCAACAACTTACTAAAACACCACAATGTCTTTTTGCTTTTTATAACAGATGGACCAATAAAACTGGGTCAGTTTGAACAAATTTAAGTGCTTGGGACCACTTTGATGCAGTGGCAGAGCCAGACATTTTTCTCAGGGATGGCCAGACGGGGACCACTACTCACACAGGGGTGGCCAGGAACATTACATCATTTTTTACCTGAAAGTTTCTGCAGATCTTTGAGTTTTGGTCATTTTCTTATGTCCTTATACAGGCAGTGACCTTATAAACATGGGTGTCAGAACCATTTTAAAAGCGTGGGAACACACTGTTGGGGGGTCTGGGAGTCCTCCCCCAGAAAATTTTGAACTAAATAGATGCCCTTTCCATCACTCTGGTGTATTTTACCAGGTTGCACTTGCACACTTTTACCTACATAAATAAACACTTGATTTAATAATTATTTCAGAGACAAATTCTTCATTAAACTAATTTCATAATTATGTTTTTAAACTCACTGCTTTAGCTGAGATAAGGTTAATTAATGTGATACAATTTATTATATCCAATGACTTTAGGGGTGCATTTTACTTTTATATTGTTTATTGATTTATTTATTTTATTTTAACATCATTGTGCTGAATAANGAAATACAGTAGTTGCCCTTTCCAGCATTCTGGAGTATTTTACCAGGTTGTTAACATTCTTTTACCTACATAAATAAACAATTGATTTAATAATTCAGAGAAAGATTCTTCATTAAACTAGTTTCATTATCCTGTTTTTAAACTCATTGCTATGGCTGAGATAAGGTTAATTAATGTGTCACAATTTATTATATCCAATGACTTTAGGGGTGCATTTTACTTTTATATTGTTTATTTATTTATTTTTGATTGTAACACGTGTCATTGTGCCAAATAATGATGACCATCAACTGCATGTTTAAAACTAATATTAATAACTTTACCCAAGGAACAGGTGCAATACTGATAATCACCAACAGTGAATTTAGAGGGGCATTTCACTTTTACTGATTTAGTGATAGGTCTACTCATAACCAAAATGGACAGAGCATCATTGCAGCCTTCACAGCATAAAATGACACTGTTATGGTGACAAAAAAATTGTCACCATATGTCAGATTACATAGTCATATGTTCTGTATATAAAGAAAACAATCACTTCTTTGTCACTTCTTCAAACTAAACACTGCCACCAACTGTTCAGGAGGATTATTACACCCCTAAAAGTTGTTTCACTGTGTAAGGGGTGTGTACAGCAGGGTGGCCAGTGGGGTGGCCAAAGACTTGTCTGTGGTGGCCATGGCCACCCCTGGCCACACCCTGGCTCCGCCCCTGCTTTGATGAGAGCAGAAACTCTCATTAGATACTCGACAATAAAAATGTTAGCCAACCAGAGGTGACGGTCTGACTGGGCTGTAATGAGGTCCACATGCAGGACACTGATGCGTATATAAATGAGTCAATTTGCAAGATGCTGGCACATGTAGAACAGACTCCAGAGGGAATAAGTGGTGACACCCCAAATGAAGCAGGACTCTTATCAGGTTGTCAGACAATCTGAAAGTCAGTAACTGTGTTTCCATCAAGGAAGACCTACAGAGTCAGGTCCTACAGAGGACCTGACTCTTTTAGAAGTGAGCTGCATCAGGACATCCATCTATAACCATGTTTCCATCAAGGCTTTTTGATGTGCCTTTAGAAGTGTCGCATTAAAAATGCGAAAAAAACAGTCGGATGGAAACAGCAAAATTTAAAAAAAAATCCTCAATTCGCTAAAACGTTTTTATGCTCACTTTGAGGTGGTTTTTGGATGATTCGCAAAGTAGTTAATGCACAAAACGGGAGATGGAAACACGTTTGCTGAATGAATTCTGACGTAGTGCATATTTACCTCACGTGACGTTCAGCTGTTTCTGCTTTCCTGCCTCGTCCCGGATGTTAGCCCTGCGTAGTTGCACGTGTCTCTCTGCTGCGTAGTTTAACATTGTGTTTATTTCCCTATGTCTCCTGGCAGCGTTAAACATAGCCTGTACTAGCTGAATAGATAGAATAATTACAACTTGCCCAATAGCAAAGCATTCATGAAATAATTGCTCCATTGTCCCGAGGTGATTAGCCTCTGCTAGTTAGCAGGTTTCACTTCCTGTTTACTACTGCAAAGCTTGTCGCTGACATCTGACGTAATCACGCATTGCGTAGCCTCGTTTATTCGCATCAAGTCGAGAGGGAAACTAGATGGAAACAGTCTAGATTCGAATTTTTTATGTATTTAATTTTTTGCAAATTTTGAAAAGTTTGATAAAAATTCACTCTACAACTGGATGGAAACACGATTAGTGAAAACAGAGAGTGGAGGTCAGCAGACAGAGAGGCTGAGTCGTAAACACATTAAACATTACCACACAGCTCTAGAGAGTTTGAGAAGTAGGTCTGCATTAAGTTTGGATTATGTTTCAGTAGGACGTGAGACGGCGGGTTGGAGATTGCGTAATTTCGGACGTCTTTTTCCTGAGCTAATATAAACGAGCTGAGGACACGATGGGCTATAAATTATCACAGATCCTCCCTCTGCCTTCCCACAGCTCATATAAGTACATAAACAGCAATAAAGATGGCTGGATGTTGTGTTTATTTTTTATCACTCAGTGTTTTTGGGTGAAGAAGAGTCCGCGGTGGAAAAACATGTTTTTAAGTTAACCGAGGTGAATAAAGACATGAAAATCTGAAAATCAGCTGTTCAATAGGATCAAATCAGCTGCTTTTCTAGCTCTTTTAACAAGCTTCAGAAATTTTTTTTAAACAAAATAACGTGCAGAAGGCAGAGCTTATCGGAGTCCTGCTCCATGAGCTGTATCATTTGTGTTATCTATTGGCTCCCAGCGGCATGGCCTTGATGCCGTGCTATCTAATACTCCCCAAGGATGAGATGTCAACAAGGGCTTGATTCCCTCCCAACCCATCACTCGTGCTGGACCTGGCCTGTGAACACAAGGCCGAGGAGGAGGAGACTCTGAACTCTGGTGAGCCAAGCAACAGACAATAGCTGTATTTCCATCGCAAATGTGCGCAAAACTTTGTCAATATTCTGTTAATGTTGAAAAAACACAGTTTCGCAACTGCAGTGTTTCCATTAAGTAAGAAATGCTATTAAAGTCACGCGTGAACACATTTGTTCTCATGATAAGTGAGACAAACATGGCAGCGATGGATGTAAACACATAGCATGTTGCTACCACGACACTAGCGCTCATCATCAGAGGAGACGTCGGCGTCTTTTATCGAGGCTTTCCAGAGACAAGTCCCTACTCGGGAGCGGCTACGTATGCTGTGTTTTTGGGAAATTGTAGTCGGTGAGTTTACTACTTTATTTTACAACGTCATCTTCTTCGCCAGCAGAAACAGCCGGTTGTTGATCACGTGACTCTCGTGATGCGAAAAAGATGTTTCCATTGCAGTTTTGCGAAAAACACCATCCTAGAGCAAAAACATTTTTGTCGAAAAACGTTTTTTTTAAATTGACGTGTTTCCATTGAGCAATATTTTTTCGAAATTCTAATTTGTGCATTTTCATGGTCAATGGAAACGCAGCTATTAACATCATGTGACTCCGGGCTCTGGGGGGGGCTATGGTCGGGTTCCAGTACAGAGACCCACCCTCAATATCACTGACTCCACTGATCCCCGCCTCATCTCATGTGTTATCTGACCTAAGCTCCCACCCTGCCCCAGGCTGTCTTGCCTTATTGCGAGTCGTTTTTTGTGCACATGTTCCCTATGTTTCTGATGTAAATATAGGATCAGAGCAACTTTTTTAACTCAACTTTCCTATTGTATATTTCCAGCTGCTAAAGGTAGCGCGACCCGGCTGCCACATGACCTGTTCACCTGTTCCCCCATGTTTTGTTATGTGTGTTTTTCATGAATGGGTGTTCTGAACTGCAACTTCGTTCTACATTGCATCCCTGGTGTTATGTTTGAATGACAATAAAGAGAATCTGAATATCACTCGAGGGGTTATCATGTGACTTTGAGTATGCTAAATGTGACCCCATCTTTACACAGTCAACCACTGAAAACAGACCTGAAATGTGCCACTGTGCAGCGTTCGCTTGCAGCAATCATAGTGGGAAATGTTCAGACCTTTTAACATTTCATCTCTAAGTTTTATGTTTAGAATTAACCAGTAGTGACAAGAAATGAATCAAAATCATTTGTGGACAGGATGAATTCTCCCACTGGTGGAATTAAACTTTGTGTTGGTATTTTTGTGTTTTTGTTAAGTCAAAGTCTGCCATTAAAACAAAGACAGAAGTGTTAATTTGCACTCCCAATTGCTTACTAAAGTCCTGTAACAGTAAGTACATTTAATCTTCACACATTTATCTAAGTTTATTAAGCAAAAAAAAGAACAATACCCTGACATTTGCTCTGTGGATTTCTTACTAAAGCTCTGTAACGGTAAATATCATATTTAATCCTCACATGAAGTCACAGTTTTATTTATCTGAATTTATTCTGCTAAATAAAATAAAACACCCTGACATTTCCAGCAGGGTTTATTGGTTTGTTTTCCAGTTTCCTCTCTTTGTTTTTACAACGAACTGTGCTACAGTAACCTTGTCTTTAGCAAATTTTTTTTCCTTGTAAGGCCTACTTACATAGTCATTAACTATCCAGAGTCCAGAACAATGCACCATACTTAAAACCCTTCAGACCACTCACATTCACACATACAAGAAGATTCACACCCATATAGTAACCATCTGATATACCTCATTAACCACCCTACACAACTAGTATCTATCTTTAGATTGTTGAGCAAACAAAGTCAAGAAAAACAGCAGTATATTTTTATTGATAAAATACTGACAACGTTTGAAATATTTCTACTGCTGTCACATTATTATACTTCCAACAATATTTTGTTGAATTTAGGTGTAAGGTGTACAGTGAAACTGTCTCTTTGAAAGTGACACTGACTAATAACTTCCTCTCATAGCTTTCCAAAAGATGACAAGTTGAGGTTCCAGTGGACAAAAGCACTGAATCGTGAGAAATTGTCTAAGCTTATCCTCATTAAGCTTATCCAGGTCCCTCTTGCAAATGAGATCTCAATCTCAATGGGGTTTTACCTGCTTAAATAAAGGAATTCATTAAAAAAAATCCTCCTCAATACAGAAAAAATACTGTAAAATACAGAAAAACTCTGGACTTGCCTTTATTTTGTAAATGATAGTCAATCATATTATTAAACACATTTTTTTTGTTTTTTGTGTATGTGTAAACTATGTTTTCAAAATGATGCTTTGAGCCTTGTGTACTGTATTTTGACAACTTAATTTTTGTGTACTTTCTTTTACCAGTTTTGACCAAGTTGTTAATGAAAGTAACAGTAAAATATTGGGTAAAATAAACTTTTTATTTCAACTATCTGTGTGTGTTATTGTTTTGAAGAGTACACTTAAAAAAGGTCTCACTCACTCTGGTTAAGCTCTCATTGACAACGGCAAAAATATTTATTCAACTTAGTGCTGGGCAGTATACCGTTTTGTACCGAAAATTGGTTTTTATTTTTGTTATGATATGACTTTTCTGAATACCGGCGTAAATAGCCTGAACACGTGCGGAACGTTTCGTCGCAGCCGCCAGTGAGCTGTTTCACTGGGGACATATTTCGTTACAGCACCGCTAAGCGCATTAACATGCTAACGTTATTGTTGGAACAACTGGCGGTGGGTGGTGTGTTTCAGCCACTTATATGGTCTAACGTTAAAAAAATCCCGTTTTCACCATTGCTGAATAGTAAACAACTCTTCAGTGACGTGCACGGTTAGATTTAACGTGCTACGTTATAACGGAGACGTTATTGCATGGAGACTCTAGAGTGCTTCTATTGTGAAAAGCCCGGGGGAAAGTAGCTTTGTAGTGTAGCGGAGTTGACTGGTGTGCAAGGTGAGTCATCCTTATTTTATTAACATGTTTTATTAACACACAACGATAGACCAGATAATGATTTTTTTTCTCAACCCTTCACAATCTGACCTAAATGCATGATTACTGTCTACAACCAGGCAAAGAAGAAAAGACATGCAAGAGGAGGGAAACAGTGATAAAAGAAAAAAGTAAATAAGCAAAGTTTTTACATTTTATTATCAGCTGACCTGTGAGGAAAAAAATACTGTCAAATACCGTGAAACCAGTGTAATTGTTGAAAATACTGTGATATAAAATTTGGGTCATACCGCCGAGCTCTAATTCAACTCCTAAGATTACTCTTTGGAGGTGGATTCATGCTGTCAAGCAGAAATTTGAGTGTTCAGATGATGATGGAGATGATCCTCGAGATTTTGTTGAAAATCCTCCTGCATTTCAGCATGAAGTCTTTGCCATGAAGGTGAATCACTTGAAAATATTTGTATTTGAATGTTTGTGCTGTTAAATTCGATTAAAGTAATGACTCCTTTTTGTAATATGTAATTTCAGATGACTACTTGAAGGCACGACAGAAATGTCTGCTGGCTGAGGAGGTGCCAAACCTTGACATGGAGACTGAAACAGAAGCCCTGGAGGGCAGGGGTAAAAGAAAACAAAAGTAAGTAATTAAATGAAATAAGTGAACGTTCTAGAAATAAAATGTCAGAGCATTTTTTTTACTGTGTCTCTACTAAAAACCTTTAAGGCTAATGTGAGCATTGTTGGCTGCAAATAAAAGGAGTGATTCATGATTTCCTTGAATTGGGTCTCTTTGTGTTGCTTCTATGTAATTCGTTAAAAAAACCTGCCTTTACTTCAGTATTACAAAACACTTAAAATACATGCTAATTAATCAAGACACAAAACTTGCTGTAATTAAATAAATCATGCCGACGTTTACTCTTTTTTTACAGGCAAGCTCTAGTCTGTTCTGATTCAGAGAGTGAGGATGGGGAAAACCATAAACCCCTCAAAAATCTCCCCAGACCCCGGCGCTACCCACTTTCAGGAGAGAATCCTCGCAGATTTTGGCAAACACACCTTCCCCAGCTGTGAGAAGTCCAACAATGCCCGCAGCTCCCTGTACACCTGTGGCTTCAGTGAGACCTCCTCTGTCAGGTAAATTTGACCAAGATGCTGAACCAAAGTGAGGATACCTTGTATTTTATATTTATTTTTAATGAAGTTATCTATAAACGTTGTGTATTTTCTGGATTGTATCAGTTGATAACAGGAACAGTGGTCATTCATTCCTCAGGACCAACTTTACTGCATGTTTTAGGTATGAGCCTGGTGTGGTCGCTCGGCAAACGACCGGTCAACGCGCCGTCACGTGGTTGTTCAGAGTTCATTTTCACACTGACCTTTCATAGTTCCTGAGACACCCTGAGCCGAGCTCCTGGGGAAACCCCTCCTGCTGCAGCATACGTCACTGTATGGGATTCCTTCCCGGGGGAGTCCAATGCGAAAAAAAAAAAAGTCAGCGGCTCGCTCGACGTTGTTTATCCTCAAACTGGTCCCGGATTAAGTTCCAAAGTTTTTATCAGTCAGATTCCACCGTGAAAAATGTCTCTTTTTTTATCCACATTTATGAGTTTTTGGCCATTTGACTAAAACTTTAAAAATCGCTGCTTGACGTACAAAGTTCCATTTTGACGTTCATGAACGTTGTCTGCAAGCAGAGACTCTATAACAGGGGTCCCCAAACTTTTCCCTGTAAGGGCCACATAACTTTTCCCTTCTCTGGTGGGGGGCCGGAGTCAGTTTGTAACAGAAAAAGTGTGACTTTTGCAGGAGTGCCTAAATGTAAAAATTTATTGTTTTCCAGAAAGCACAATCAAATAACCCTCTCTGGGTTCTTCACAGTATGTATTCTGCTGAGCTAACAGTCCACTTTTTAGCTTTGAGAGTTTGTTTGCTCACATTTGGCCTTGAAGCTATCATACTTGTCTTTGTGACGGGATTCATAGTGTCGCCGCAGATTGTATTCTTTGAATACCACCTCTTGACAGATGAACAAAAAAAATAATCGTTTGTCCACTGCAGCTTAAATGCCCTGCATTCTGAATCAATTTTTCTCTTACCTAATCTTTTCACCATTATTCTGTTCTCTCTTTGAGAGAGGCAGGTTTAGGATTTTTTTCTGGGGGTTGCCAGATAGGGGCACAGACCAGAAGCGCAGAAGGGTGGAACAGAATGTCACGTTACATGCGTGTATGTATGAAATAGTTACTAACTAATAATAGTTAATAATGAAAATAGTTCATAATTAAGGAACATTTTATTGCAAAAGTCCAACTTTATAATCAAATATAAATACACATATATGAAAAAAAAAACTAAATGCTCTCTGGTATTGTTCTGGGGGCCGGACCAAATAGGGAGGTGGGCCGGATCCGGCCCGCGAGCCGTAGTTTGGGGACCACTGCTCTATAACTTCTACCCATATCATGATTCAACCATATAACCTCTTCAGACACTTCCTGGTTGCACCCCTGAAGGTGGGAACTTTTACGTCAGACGTCAGAACGTAACCAGCTTTTGTTGCTGCAGACAGAAAGAACACATCAATAACACACACCAACACGTTGTTTTAAACCTTAAGGCCGCAATGATCAGTACGTATTGTTCTCATAATTTTGTCACGTGAACATGGGGAATTTGAAGAAATTAGATTAGTTACTGATTTTAAAAGCACTACACCATTTTCTTAGTTTTCCTTTTTAAGTATTGACTGTTATAATCCATTGTTTAACTATTGTTATGTCTTGATTAAAATAGTTTAGATACAGGTCCGAATCATTTTTACAGCACATAAAAAAACCGTTCAAAATTCATAAGGTGAAAAATTGCTGTTCAGATTGGCCTGCGATGCAGCCGTAGGCATGCAGGGGGCGCACCAGGCACTGCAGACACTGTATAAAAGGACCGGAAGTGACGGGTTTCAGGCAGCGTTGCTCCGATTGCTTCAACATAAGCAATAAAGCTTCGCTCGTAACCAGATCTGGGGTTGTATGGTTTCCATTCTCTTTACTTTGTAATCTATTCAATATATGTGTGGTTTTGTCACGATTTCAGTTAACAAACACAAAATATTTTTACAGTTTAAAATACAATACTGCATCTAATATGTAGTTAATCATTTACTAAATTTTCTTCAGTACCATACCTTTATATATAAAGCACTTTAAGCAACAACTGGGTACTGTTCAGTTACAGTCAATAATACACAACAGCAGTCACAATACATTATATTATAAACCTTTAAAAAAATCAGAACAGCCTTATAACAAAAATCATAAAATCCATTAAACCAAAAGTAAAAATCAACATCAGATTCTGCCAAAACCCAAAGAGAAGAGATGCGTTTGAAAAAGTCATTTAAAAACAGGCAAAAGGCCTGTCTGATTCTCAAAAGGCCATGTCCACAGGGTGGAGGAAACGCCCCCATCCCTGTCAGATATAAACATGAGTTAATAGACTGACTAGCGTTTCGAAAATCTTGGCGAGAAAGTCAACTTCGAGGTCTGGCCACGCCCCCTTAACATGCTCAAAAACTCACCATTTTGATAATTTTTAATCCCCCATGTCTTAACAGTATACTGACCACATTTGAAGCCGATAGGTCAAAATCCCAAGGAGGAGTTGGCAAAAGTTCGACGTGAGTGAAAGTGAAACGTAGCAAAAAAATTGACCTTTGACCCAAAATGGCCGACTTCCTGTAAATTTTAGGGAATACCTCCAAGAGACTTTTTAAAATATATTGGGGAGTTCTACCTATGAGCCAAATTTCAGCTCTCTAGGACTTATCAGTTCCTCTATCTCACTTTAGGTGGCGCTGTGGAGCCGTTTGGCCACGCTCATTTAAAATTCCAATAGAGTCCGGCTATTTTCACCGGGGGACAATTTTGGGTGAAGTTTGGTGTGTTTACTGTGTCATGTTGGTGCCCCAAACTTTTCTTAATTAGAAATGTTTGGCATCAGAACCATCTGCTGGATCTCAAGAACCAGTTCCAACAGCTGTAGGATGACTTGTCTCAGGTACAACAACCGTTTGGCTTCTTTTTGCATAAATCACCACAGTGCAGCCAGACTGAAGAGGTGCCACACAGCACTGATCTGAGACCAGCAGGGTTCACATACTCACAATCAATACATTTCATTTAATATTGTATTCATTGTAATACTCGCACATAAGTCTTTATCAATATGCAGTTTCATTTACTTTTCAACATTTTGTCTGGAGGCTAAACTTCTGCCAGTGAACATATCTAAATTTATTATTGTCTCCCTTTGGAACAACTATTTAAAAACAAAATAATTATATGCCAATGCCTGCTGTGTACCATCCAGGAGTATAGCTGGTATTAGATTATAATGGAAATCAGTGCATTGGACCTTGGTTCAGTTGTTCTCACAGAACTGCTGTGATATTTCACAGTGTCAGTAACCCAGCTGTTCTGAGCCAATGTTCTTTTTAATTGATTGTGCTGAATTGTTAAACATGTAGTCTCTGTTTTTGTGCGTCAGTATTGATTGTGGTTAATTTGCAGTGGATGCTAACAGGCCCTGCTCTCCCACACAGGTGACAGTTATTATTTTCACTGATCTGAGCTGCTGGATCAGAACATTAGTGAGAATAACTGGATCATTATGTGTCTCTAAACTCTGACAAATGAAAAGCAGCGATGCGTCTTGTGTTGACTAGACTGTAGCTCCTGTTAGAACATCAAAATATTGTAGAGCCTTTCCTCCAGCTGCACAACTACACACAGAGTGTGAACTCACACTGCTGTTTTTCACCGGCCGTTCTTCCTGACACAACCTGGGCTCAAAACGGAAACACTGTTAAGACTGAGTGCAGGTCAACAAACAGGAAGTGAGCATGAACACTTCAGATTCTTTACTGTTCCATAGTTCTTCCATATTTAAATTATTGTGCAGCAGTTTGGGGCAATAATTATAAAACTGTTATACAACCATTTTTCATTCTGCAAAAGAAAGCAATAAGGATAATTCATGGGGCTGGACATAGGGATCACACCAATTCATTATTCTTTTTGTCAAAACTACTAGAGGTACAAACAGCACTAATAACATTTAAAGCAGAAAACAAATTATTACCAGGCAATACTCAGAAATTATTTGTTGAAGGGGAGGGGAGTTATCGTTTAAGGGTTATTCAGTTTAACTTTAAATCAAGGATTGTTCATTCAACTCGCAAAAGGTTTTGTATTTCTGTTGGTGGAGTAAAACTGTGGAACAGTCTGAGTGTGGAACTGAAGGCGTGTCCAAACATAAAAAAAAATTTAAGGAGAGGTAAAAACGTTATTTACAAAAGATACAGGGATGCTCAGTGTGTCTGATTATTATTTTTATTTTTTATATTTTTTATCTTTTTTTTTGCAGTATATGGAGTTGTTTG
>NW_013953591.1:90583-91782 GCF_001266775.1 Austrofundulus limnaeus
GGAAAAGCAGATTACTTCCTACTCGCGAGCGCCCCTCTGGTGGGGAAACATTTTTTCAGGGATACAAATTTTTTCAGAACACCAGTAGACGGCAGCCATTACAGATGAACATGTGTTTGTTGTTGTTCGAGGAGCGGCTCGGTCACACACTAATGTCATTAGTTTGTTGTCATTACTAAGCTGCAGTTCTACTCCCCTTCCCCCCCTTTTTTCATATCATGTTACCTGCCTGGATCTGTTATTATCTCGCTCTGAAGCACGGAGGAGTGTCAGAGGTGAGCTCGTTTCAACTGCTTTTTACAACGCGGTCTCATTTCCGGACTCAATAATTTTTCCGATATTTCATTTAAAATACATAAGAAAAAATATGTATCTGAGTCTAATACTACCCCCCAACTTTATGGATGATTTAATGGATTAAATTTTTACGTAATATACTTGAATAAATATGGTACATTTATGTGTGTATGCATGTACACTGCATGTAAATGTACATTTATGAGTATATTCTGGTATTATATAAAATTCTAGGTAAACAGACTGTTGTTTTAGTCTTTATGAAATTGTAACTTAGAATAAGGAAAAAGAAGGATTTACTATTACTTTGCTTTGGAGAAGGGTGGGACTAAATAAGTTTTTTACTTCTTCCCATTCCTTTTCAAATGTGTTAATTTTGTTAATTTTATCACTTTTTATCATTTTTTGTTTTGTATACATGTTTGAAATAAACTAAACTAAATATATCTAGACCACAATGCATCGCAGAATACTCCCAATTCACACATTAGTCCCAACCCTGACCCTTAACCCAGAGATGGGTTAGGGTTCCATCTTATTAGGACTGGTCTTTGGTCCCCAAAAGAACTACTGGTCCTGACAGGGAAGGTGTTTATACCAGAACCAGTTCTAAAGTGGTGACAAAAACCAGGTACACTCATCACTCAGGCTCCCACATGAATGTGCTCTGCATTATTTGTTGTATTGCACACTAATGTAGACACAACACCTGCACAGGCAGTGCTAGAGCAACCGACTTGGTGATGAAAGTTGCAGGTTTGATTCCCTGCCATGCCTAAATGTTGTGGTGTCCTTAAGCATGATAGCTATTCACTAACTCCTCCTCAGAGTGACACACCTGCTGCTCTCACATGTGATGGGTCAGAGCACACACACACACACACACACACACACACACACAC
>NW_013953591.1:97723-100022 GCF_001266775.1 Austrofundulus limnaeus
ACACACACACACACACACACACACACACACACACACACACACACACACACACAACTGCCAATCATTCTCTGGTCCCCTCCAGTTTAGTGTGTGTGTGTTTGTGTTTGTGTGTTTATAATTAAAGCAGGGATCCATTTGTGAGCATCATTAACACAACTCAATGTGCTTCTCTGGTGTTTATCCAAAGAAGTGGGATGTCTTATTTGTGAACATGTTGGTGGTTGTGTATGTGTTTGTTACATCCTACAAAACGACTACAACAGTGTTTTTGCTGAGTAAAGACCTCTGCTCGATCCAAACTGCTGAAATCAGCTCTCGTTGTTGCAGTGTGTGACGTAAATCTCATCTTTCTGTTTGCAGCTTCAAGTCTTCTGCCCCTACTTTGTCACAACTCCACCATTAACCCACTCCACAAAGGAGTGTGATTGGTCAGAAGTTCATGGGAGTGTTTGTTTGTGCTGAAAGTGCTCGAAGGCTGCATTTTGCTTCAACTACTTGCTTGAAAAAACAAAAAACAACAACAAAAAATCTACTCTCTTCCAGAATAATAACAACAACAACAACAACAACAACAACAACAACAACAATAATAATAATAATAATAATAATAATAATAAACGTTATTATATAGCACCTTCCAACAATGCCTTGCATCGACAAAAGTGCTTCACAAGGTAAAACAAATAAAATCAAGCAAAACAAATCAGTACAAGTTAAAAAAATAAATTACAGTAAAAGAAAGTTTAAAAAGATATATAAAATCAGTGCTGGCTCTAGCCATTTTGGTGCCCTAGGTGAATTGAAGCGCAAAATTACAAATAATTACTTTTTTTCTTCTGCAGTTTGGCACCCCCTCCAGCAGATGGCGCTCTAGGCAACCGCCTAGTTCGCCTATGCCAAGAGCCAGCTCTGTATAAAATGCTAAAAATTAAACACCAAATGCCCTTTTGAAAAAGTAGGTCTTAAGTTGGGCTTTGAACAGGACCAGGGCAGAGATGGCACACAACTCATAGGGAAGACTATTCCACGCTATTGGGCCAGCAACAGAGAAGGACCAGGTGAAACCAGGTGAGATTTCACAGGTAACCTCCCCAGGTTTCACACTAACATTCAGACACAGATCCCCTCTTTATCTGCAGGAAATGACACGTGTGTCTTTATCAACATGTGAACTTCAGTGTTTCAAAGAAAAATAATAAAAATGGGTTTTGTTTGCGTGGCCGTGAGATTTAAAGCTGGGGAGGCAGAGAAGCTGAAAGTTGTGGGGGCGGGGTTAGAAAAACACTTTTAAATCAATCCTTTCTGATTGTGTCTGAATCATTCTGCTGTCCGTCACTTCTCCTTCACTCTGTCCTCCACCTTCTGTCTCCCGTCCTTCGTCTCACATCTCTACGCCGTTTAAATCAGGGGATTTGAGGGTGTTAAGAGCTGAGGTGTAAAACAGCCGTTAGCTCCCTGTAAGCTCCTAAGAAGAGAAAATAATCCAACACAAAGTCTTTTTCTCCACAGCAGCTTTCCTCCCCTCTAATCACCCCATTAGTTCTCCTCTCCTCTCAGAGCTGCAGCTGCTTTATCAGCTCTCCTGTTGCTTTTAAACAGCATCATTACAAACTGAGCTCAACTTCACTAAATAAACTTTTCACTCTCATTAACTCTGCAAAAAATGCTTTTAATGAAAGGCAGAGTTTTTTTTACACAGTGTTGATGTTTCAAACATCACTTTCATTTATTTTTATTTTTAGAAGCGATTTTTGTCACATTTCTACATTTTTCCACCAAAAGTCAACTATGATGGAGAGGAAAACACTCAGGAATCACAGTTTTATGTTTCTGTGCTGCTGAAATCTGTAAATCAATAAAAAATAGCTTTTAAATGAGTCTCTATGTTCTAAACAAAAACATCCATCTTTGTGTTTTTCATTCTCCTCAGACTGAGGAGGTCCTTTGGATAAAAGAGGAAATGTTTCATCAAAGAAGAACTCCTACAGAGGACCTGACTCTTTTAGAAGTGAGCTGCATCAGGACATCCATAGAGAATATATACGTAGGYATCAATCAAGTGACAGGTGACACGCCCCCTTTTTTTGGGGGGGGGGGGGGGGGGCATCCGTCATGTCCATATATGGTCAACTTCCGGTGACTTCCGTYCTCTTTTGATTGACCGTAAGTAACCCTAACCCTCCTTTCACCCTCCTTTCACCCACAACCTTTGACTTATAGTAACCCTAGATTTCATCAGATACCTTCAAGACTATTCTGGTGACCACAACTTCCCGTTTTCGGTAGATATCAGCACAAG
>NW_013953591.1:100984-102833 GCF_001266775.1 Austrofundulus limnaeus
GCAAAAGTATTGTGAGGTAACACAAAAGTATTGCGAGGTAATGCAAAAGCATTGCTAGGTAATGCAAAAGTATTGTGAGGTAACGCAAAAGTATTGCGAGGTAAAAGTATTGCGAGGTATTGTAAAAGTATTGCGAGGTAACGCAAAAGTATTGCGAGGTAACGTAAAAGTATTGCGAGGTAACACAAAAGTATTGCGAGGTAACACAAAAGTATTGTGAGGTAACGCAAAAGTATTGCGAGGTAAAAGTATTGCGAGGTATTGTAAAAGTATTGCGAGGTAACGCAAAAGTATTGCGAGGTAACGTAAAAGTATTGCGAGGTAACACAAAAGTATTGCGAGGTAACGCAAAAGTATTGCGAGGTAACACAAAAGTATTGCGAGGTAACACAAAAGTATTGCGAGGTAACGCAAAAGTATTGCGAGGTAACAAAAGTATTCCGAGGTAATGCAAAGGTATTGCGTGGGATCGCAAAAGAAAAAAATCCCCCCATGCGGGCTCCGTATATGTCAGCAGCATGAGGTTTTGCACGGATAATGTCCATAAGTGGATTTATGGTTTCCAAGAGTTTTTAGCCTTGTTCATTACACATTTGAAAAGGTTATATAGTGTATAATGCAGAAAAACTTCAAGCGAGAGGAAAAAATATCTCTGAACCAAAAGGACATGATATGATACTTAGACTCCTGATGATATCTCCCTAATGTTAGCTTTATTTTAATATCAAGGGTATTTACATGGTGGTTTTAACTGCTGAGATACACTCACTTACATTTGGGCATGCTTTTTCGAGCACAAACTTCAAGAAAACCTATTGGGGCTTAAGAGGTTAACAGACTTTACAACAATATGGGATTTATTGTCAAGAAGCTTTGTTACAACAAAGAAAAGATCTACCAAACACTCAAAAAACAGTTGTGTTGGGTTTACATAACCAAATTACGTTAACTAGTTGCATTTAACTGAATTGAGGAAATGTAAAGCAATTTTTCCATTTACTTCAAAAGTACATGTGAAGTAAATGTGGTACATTTACTCAAGTCAGTTGAGTAAAACCAGTTGACATACGTAATTTGTTTAAGTAAATTCAACAAAACTGTTTTTAGTGTAGCTTACTTACTTTT
Organism: Austrofundulus limnaeus; assembly: GCF_001266775.1. NCBI lineage: Eukaryota > Metazoa > Chordata > Actinopteri > Cyprinodontiformes > Rivulidae > Austrofundulus > Austrofundulus limnaeus. The sequence continues at coordinate 102,110 of NW_013953591.1, forward strand.
TGTGCTAAGTTTAGTTGTTCAAATCCTTAGTTTTGCACCACTTATGCTCGATTGAGAGGGCAGAGAGGAATTACCATGTTTAAAGTCTACAATGCCAGTATAAACAGTCAATAAAAAAGACAAAAAAGCAGTTTAATGTTCATTTTAAAAGAAGAATAAAGAATGAAAAATCATTTTCATTGTTATTGTGAGAAACCTGCTCTATGTGAGCTGCTTTATAGTTCTCACAGGAACTAAAGCTTCATTGTCTCTCTGCCTTCTGTTGGTTTGTTTGAAAAAAATATTTATGATACATACTGAACCATCACTTCTATTTTAGTTTTTCTATCATTTTGTGCAGAATACATACAAACGTAGGTCTGAGTTTTATTTACAATAAACGAAAAACCAAAAAGGCAGACAGGAAACGAAGGAGCCATTTAATCATCTAAATAATCTGACTGATGCATTCTCTCTGACTAAACATGAACCTGTTAGAAACAGAAAGAAAGGCTTTCTTCTTCCTCCCTCCTCCTATCATCTCCCCTCCTCCTCCTCTTCCTCCTACCATCGCTCTCCCGTCTCCCTCCCTCCCTCCCTCCCTCTCTTTTTTATATTCATAGGATTTTAAAATGTCTGTAATGGCCCTGGTAGATCAAAACACCCCTTCTCCAACTGTGTGTGTGTGTGTGTGTGTGTGTGTGTGTGTGTGTGTGTGTGTGTGTGTGTGTGTGTGTGTGTGTGT
>NW_013953591.1:102909-108349 GCF_001266775.1 Austrofundulus limnaeus
CACACACACACACACACACACACACACACACACACACACACACACACACACACACACACACACACACAGAGTTAGAAGCAGCCAGTGGTCTGTGTCAGAATCTAATGAATAACACTAAAGAGCCAGCACTCAGGGTTCTTCATGTATTGTTCTGTAGAGCCAGGAGCTGTAAAGATTTTTATTAGCAGCTATTTTACGGCACCAGACTTCAGCTTCTATACAACAGTTGGATATTTAAAAGACTGGTTTTTATTTTCTGTCTAAGAGAAAGTTGCTTCATAATGTTTCACTAATCGTGTTTCCATCCAATTCCATCCAATTTTAATTCGAATTTTGAGCTAATTTTAATAATTTCGCAAAAAGGAAAAAATTAAGAAATGTGAATCAGAGTTTCCATCAATTGGCTTGAAGTGAATCAATTACGTCATACGTATGTGCATAGTAAACAGGAAGTAACCGACTCGCAGGGTCCACACATCTCAGGATAATGGAGAGAAGTTATCAGGAACACGTTGCTACTATCAGGAAAGTTGAAATTATTCTGTTATCAACTAGTTTTGGTGATGTTACTGCTGTATGGAGACGTAGAGAAAGAAATGCAATTTTCTTCACGTTACAGAATTACTGAAAAGACGCCGACAGCGGGAGGAGGGTTCTGCTGCCAGTCGTGGCTGCAGCCGACCTAAAACTGGTACCAGTACCGTGGAACAGCTGATCAGCTATGTGAGGCAAATGTTCGCTACGTCACAACTTATTCGGCAAAAGTGTTTCCATCTCTCCTTTTGTGCATTAAGTGTTTTTAGAAAAACCCAAAAACCACCTCAAGTGAGCGTAAAAACTTTTTAGCAAATTGAGGATTTTTTTTTCGAATTTTGTTGTTTCCCTCTGACTTTTTTTTCGCATTTGAATGCGACACTTCTAAATGTGCATCAAAAAGCATTGATGGAAACACAGTTAGTGCTTCAGACATTCAGTCTGCCTCCAGAATGTTTGATTACACAAAATGTGTTTAGAATATTTGGGATAGGATGCTTTAGTTATAAAAACAGTTTGGCAGTTTGAGCCTTCTGTACACATAAACTGAGTTTTAAAACCCCAGTTCAGAGTGAATCAGTTCACAATGAATCTGTTTACAGTGAATCAATTCACAGAGAATCAATTCACAGTGAATCAGTTTAGAGAATCAGTTCACAGCAAATCACTTCACAGTAAATTAGTTAACACTAAATCAGTTCACAATGAATCCGTTCACAGTGAATCAGTTCACAATGAATCAGTTCACAATGAATCAGTTCATAAAGAATCAGTTCATAAAGAATCAGTTCACAGTAAATTATTTCACAGAATCAGTTCACAGTGAATCAGTTCACAGTGAATCAGTTCAGTGAATCAGTGCACAATGAATCAGTTCACATTGAATCATTTCACAGCAAATCAGCTCACAGAGAATCAGTTCACAGCAAATCAGTTCACAGAGAATCAGTTCACAGCAAATCAGTTCACAGAGAATCAGTTCACAGCAAATCAGTTCACANCACAGAGAATCAGTTCACAGCAAATCAGTTCACAGAGAATCAGTTCACAGCAAATCAGTTCACAGTGAATCAGTTCACAGAGAATCAGTTCACAGAGAATCAGTTCACAGTGAATCAGTTCACAGAGAATCAGTTCAATGAGAATCAGTTCACAACAAATCATCAGCTGATGAGACAGGCTTGATGGGTGTTAAGAAAATAAAAGCACAATCCTCGTGTAGGTCAAATGAAATATTTTATTTGTAATAACCATTCCAAAGTCCTCTTCATTTAAATACAAGAACATCTTAAACATCCGCAACCCATATGTGAGTTCTGGTGCTTTGCGTATGTGCGGGGGTCAAATGCTGCCTATGCAGGATCTAGTTTTGTTATTTCCTCACTGAGCAGCAGGAGTTAGTCTTGACTGCAAAATATGATACTTTTTTACAAGAAATATTCTATATTCTCGGCACCATATAACACCACATGTAGGAACAAAATCCTATAACAAAGTCCTTAACAAAGAAAAAATGTTTGAGAAACTTGTGTAACCAGTTTTATTACTAAATAAACTAAAACTGCTTTTTAAATCACAGATTACACATGTACACCCATTTTCTATGTAGATTAGATTCAAACTGAAACAAACAGCAGAATAAAATCATAAAAACATAATTTACTTGTTCCTGGAGCCAGTGTGAAAGACATCATTCATGGAGAGAGTTGGGATTAATTTAGATTAAATACAAGCCCTGAGAATGGATACCAAGATGTCTGCTGATTTTATTTATTTTTAAAATACTCTAAACATCACAGCATACTTTTCACACCCGCTTTGGATGTTATCATCCATGAAATGGACGTTGTTAGGCGTTATCAGTCCAATAGAATGGCTTCCGATTGTCAGATGGTTAATATGAGACATAAAACCACTGTCTGGTTAATATATAAAGCCACTAAGGTTAACTTTAGAGTAAATGACATGGTTAGCGCCAAAGACATCACCCTCCAACGGTTGGATATTGTGGTCTTCCAATAGGGCAATGGGTAGAGTGTCGGACCAGAGAGCGGGAGACCAAGGTTTGAGACAGACACAAAAAAATTATTACAATATATTTTGGTTTTTTACACATTCATTGTCATTGACCCACTAGGGGGCACTGTCAGGACAGTCTGAAGCCTAGAAGGCACAGTAGGGACCCTCTGAAGCCATTGTATGGGACTGATAACGCCTAATAACGTCCATTTCATGGACTGATAACACCAGAATCCCCTGCTTTTCACACATACAAGTAGAAAAAATCACTATCACTAAAGAGAACTTTGAACAACCTACCTGGGTTTTTTTTTTTTTTTTTTTTTGCCTATGATGATTTTGTCTAAGTTGTAACTACAGGACAAATCTGTTGTAAGAGACGGTTGGCAAACCAACCAACCCCTGAGGGCACCAGCCGGCTCTTCAGCACCACGTTCAGAGCTAACCTGTTTGCTGCTGTGCCGGCAGCTGATTGGAGTCTAACACCTGAAAACAGATGTGTTCAATCTGAACTGATGAGACTAAAAAGCTTTTACTGCACATTTAGAACGTCTCTCCGTGTTATAGCAAGGTGGCTAATGGGTACTCAGACTGTGTGTGGCGATGTAAGCTACATGTGAACCGTTCAGCCTGCAGGCTAAACTCAGTCATAAATAACCATTTTTAAGCACAACAGAAGGATTTAGGAGCAATCACTCGACAAGCATTGTCTAAAAATCAACACAGCTAGTGATGAATTACCTTAGAGATGCTTAACGCAACAAATGAATGTGCGAATGACTTTATGACAACTGACACCTCTAATTCAAGCATGGTAATACATGTATGTGGTGCCGTTTGTACAGTTACAAAGTCAAAAAAATTTTATCAATATTTTTGTTTTATTTAACCTTTTATAAGAAAAAAAGAACAGATTTATTTTTCAAAGTCAATTTTTCACCATATGATTCATACATTTATAAATGTCATAGTTTATAAACTAAATATTTAACTTACAAATTAAATATTTAGTTAACAAGATAAATATTTAACTTGTGACTTAAATATTTAGTTTTGAGCTAAATATTTAGCTTGAAACTTAAATATTTAGCTAGCCACCTAAATATTTAACTTAAATATTTAGTTGGCTACCTAAATATTTAAGTTAAATATTTAGGTAGCTAGCTGAATATTTACTTTGCTAGCTAAATATTTAAGTTGAAACCTAAATATTTAAGTTAAATATTTAGGTGGCTAGCTAAATATTTAAGTTTCAAGCTAAATATTTAGCTCAAAACTAAATGTTTAAGTTACAAGTTAAATGTTTAGCTTGTTAACTTAATATTTAATTTGTAAGTTAAGTATTCAGTTTATAAACTATGACATTTATAAATGTATGAATCATTTGGTGAAAAACTGACTGAAAAATAATTCTGTTCTTTTTTTTCTTATCAAAAGCTAAAATTAAACAAAAATATTGGTGGTAATTTTTGACTGTGTAACTTTACAAACGGCACCCCATATACATGTCTACTAATCAAACTTAGCTTAAAATAGCATACTGTATTTATCTGTTTCACAGCGTGACAATGATCCTCGGTTTTTGTTCCTGCATGACTTTATTAGAGAATCTCACAGCTGAGAGGTTAAACCATCCTGACAGGGAACCTTTCTAAGGTAAAGAAGCAGGAATAATATGAAAAGTCCATCTCCTCCTTCAGAAAAGCATATTACTCCATCCGTTTTCTAGTGAGCGTGTGATATAAAAGCAGAATCTTTTCATCCAAAAAGGCACTCGTGGATGTTTTCTCTGAGAGCACAGTTGATTTGGTTAGTGTCACTCTCACAGTGATTACTCACTGAAGGTCTTAGTCTGCGCTGTTTCTTATTTACCGCTACATTATTGGCAGAGGACCATGTATGCGTGCACACACTGCTGACAGAAACACCACAGCCAGCCTTCAAATCAGTGTGAAATTAGCTGTAGACTTTGAAGCACATGTAAATAAAAGTTGTCACAGCTCTGTAAGAAATGTCACCTGTCACCTCGCTGGTTAACTTTGGCAGGGTTTTAACAAAAACATGCAAATCCATTAGAGTCGAACGCTGTTTACCTGAAGAAACTGGAACTGAATAATGACAGTATGACCTGTGTTAGACTGAAGCATTAATGCCCTGCCAGGTTTATCTTTTCATACAGTTATATGGAAACCAGTAAAGTTACAGGAACAAGACATTTATGAATGAGGGCAGAGAACATTGGTTCGAGGTACAACAACGATGCTAGGAGTCAAACTCATGGGACGGGGGGGGGGTATATTCATCATTCCCACCATCTGAGTATGGGAACCAAGCTCCAGTGAAAACATACAAACTCTACCTATAAAGGTCCCTGGGCTGGGATTTGATCCAGCACCCTTCTTGCTGAGAGGCAACAGCTCCAACTGAGGCACCGTGCTGCTGATGAAGCACTGCATTGTATAAGAAATGGTATTATTCTTTCAGATTTGTTTATTTTGTTGCATTGAATTTTAAATAGAAAATCAATTTGAAAATTGTTTTAAATTAGGATAAATAAAACTACATTTTTGGGCGGACCAGCCTTACATCTAACCCCTGACCCACAAACGGGGTTTGTGAGTCCAGTCAAAATGTCCTCACAAGGGCAGAATACTGCCAAAGTCTGCATAAGAATATCAAAACATGTATACACACACATGCACACATACACATGCACAACTATCCATTTGGGGACATTCCATTGACTTACATTACATTTCTACAGCCTAACCCTGACCACAAACCCTAAGGCTAACCTCACAGGTACTACCTGACCCTAAAACTAACCTAAACTCAATTCACACCTTGGTCCTAAACCCAACCCCCAACCCACCAATGGCATTTAAAC
>NW_013953591.1:109349-114440 GCF_001266775.1 Austrofundulus limnaeus
AAACATTGGTGAATGCCACAAATTCTCCTAAATCACTCGTACGCACAATTTAAGAACAAATCTGTGAGTACGAACGGTTCTTGCATGAGGCCCAATGTTTTTACTCTTGCCGACATGAAACACACAGCAGAATTCTTTAATCCCATCTTCTGTGTTTTGGTTCAGTTCTGTCTGATGTGTTTAAGTTTCTGGACACATTCAAACAGAACAAACCGGTCCTGATAGGAAGATGTAATCAGTCAGTCATTGTCTTTCTCCATCCACCTCGAGCTCACATCCCATATTTTTAATCATCCCTTCTCATCTGTCTCTTCCAGCTCAGTACAAACAGATTTTACCTTTTTCGTTTTCAAAGAACTCACATCACAACAAGAACTGAAGAAGCATTAACGACCAAGCTGCAACAGTACCTCCAAGCTCCCACCACCAGCCCACCTCAGCTGGAAGCTGAAACTCATCCCCGTCTCAGATCTCTGGAAGATTCAAACGATTTTACCTCAGTCCCCACTGATGAGAGACATCCCCACAGCATGATGCCACCACCACTGTGGGGCTAGTTCATTAGATATTAGAACTGATGTCTCATCTCACCACAGCATCTTCAACTTGGAGTCTCCAGTTGTGTCTTACTTCTGAAGCAATTCCAGCAGGGTGATTTTTGATTGTTTGCTTTGTTTCTCAGGTCAACACCCTCCTGATCTAGTAATGTATTTATTTTTGTTCTATTAGATATTCAGGGCTTGGGATGATTTTTATAAACCAACTTTGAGCTGATCCTCTCCACAGCTCTGACCTGTGTGGTCTTGGTCTCCATGGTCTCCCTTGCTTGGTGGAAGATCTTAGAGATACTGAACTGCAGTTGATTCAGCTATCAGAACAGGAGTATGTACAGTGGAGGAAATAAGAATTTGATCCCTTGCTGATTTTGCAAGTTTGCCCACTTACAAAGACAAGAACAGTCTATAATTTTAAGGGTAGTTTAATTTTAACAGTGACAGATAGAAAAAAAAATCCAGAAAATCCCATTGAATAAATTATATAAATGTATGGAAATTTTGCTGAGAGAAATAAGTATTTGATCCCCAACCAACCATTAAGAGTTCTGGCTCCTTCAGACCAGTTAGACGCTCCTAATCAACTTGTTACCTGCATTAAAACAGCTGTTTTAAATTGTCACCTGTATAAAAGACTCCTGTCCACAGACTCAGTCAGTCAGAACTAGAGATGTGACGTTCGTGAACGATCCGAATCTTTTCAAATTCAATTCAAATTCAAAAATACTTTATTGATCCCAGAGGGAAATTAGGTACTGTAATTTTGAACGGCTCTTTACAATGAATGATAAGAGCCGGATCGCGGGCAGTAATTTGTAGTTTTATTTCTTTTATTCCTCATATATCCATCCATCCATCCATCCATCCATCCATCCATCCATCCATCCATCCACTCATATATCCATCCATCCATCCATTTTCTGTACACGCTTCTTTCTTTTCAGGGTRGCGTGGGTCACTGGTGCCRATATCCAGCAGTCACAGTGCGAGGGGCGGGGTACACCCTGGACAGGTCACAAGTCCATCACAGGGCCACACATAGAGACAAACAATACAAACAACCATRCACTCTCTCACTCACACCTAGGGACAATTTAGAGTTATCAGTTAACCTGACAGTCATGTTTTTGGTCTGTGGGAGGAAGCCGGAGTACCCGGAGAGAACCCACGCATGCACGGAGAGAACATGCAAACTCTACCCAGAAAGGTCCCCGGACTGGGATTTGAACCGGTGACCTTCTTGCTGAGAGGCATCAGCTCTACCAACTGAGCCACCGTCCTCATATAATCTTGATTTTTTTTCATACTTAAATCACTCCTGCTTTGCTTTTTCACGGAAGACAGGCGGAGTTGTGGAGTGCAGAGGCTCACAGTGAGAGGGGAAGTGGGGTTTCCGCTTGACAAACACATGGTTCCACCCATGTGACAGGATGACATCATCACGTACAGATATGTGATGACGTATTTCCCTATGTGATGACGTAACACATTCAAAATCGAACGGCTCTTTTGAATGGCTCTACGAAACAAACGGCTCCCTAAGATCCGGATCCCTTCAAAGAGCCATTTGACCCATCACTAAGTCAGAACATCATCCCCGCTGTCAAACATGGAGGTGGAAACATTATGTTTTTGGGGGGTTTCTCTGCTAAGGGCACAGGACTACTTTAATTTATTTTATATTATATAATATATTATATTTGTACTATAAATCGGAGAATGACTGGAGCCATGTACCTTCTTCCCTTCACCTCAATGGGTTGTGGCTCTTCCAACACAACAAAGACCCGAAACATCAGCCAAAGCAGTGGCGGCTGGTCAATAGAGGGCGCTATGGCACCACCCCACCACTATTTTTTGGGACAGAAAAAATATAAAAAGGAAAAAACAAAATAAAATGTTTAGTAGAAATATCTGTATATGTATTAGATGTGTAAGATATGTTTTAAATAGTTATCAATGGTTAAAAGTTCATTTTTAACTCATGAACGATGTTGTTTTGAGTCACTTCTGGTTCACGTCAAAATCTTTACCATTGAAGTCTAATGTTAACTCCTGGGCATGCTCAGTACGTCCTCAATGCAAAAGAATATGGAGTCTCTCCAGAATGTGGTTTGCATACCAGTAGAGGGTGGACGCCATGTTCAGTAGGGCTGGACAGAGCAAACCCAGTAAGCTAATGGAGGAGCTAACAGCTCAGCTAAGTCTCTTATAACAACCTTTTTGATGAGAACAAACCAGGAGAAACTTAAACTATAAGAACCTGGACATGATCAGATGGACATGAAGAGCAGCAGACCAAAGAAGAGGGAGAGTTTACACTCCATTTTACGAGACCTGGATTAGAAACAAGGCTAAGCTAACTGCTAGTAGCGAGGCTAATGCTCTGTTTCTGCCTGTTTTTTTGAGCATCAGGATCTGATCCAGTATGGATTAAAACAGGTAAGAGAAGAGCTAAAATACTATTGTAATGCTTGTTAATCATGGTAAATTATATATATTATATGTCAATGGTGAACACAACTTAAAATGCTATAATATTTTATGTTTATGTTTTTGACAGATATTAGATTTTTTTCTTTCTGCTGCCTTTCATTTTATCCATCTTTTTTCTACTGCTGTGTATAGAGTTTATTTTGTTTTTTAATGAAATTAATAAATCTTAAAACAAAAAATATAATAGGTACAACAATGTGTTGCTATTAAAATAACAAGAATTTTTTTCTATATATTAAATATATATTATAAAGCTCACTTGTAGCCATCTCTATATTGAATTAAATTTCTTTAATTCAATATAGAGATGGCGGCTGTGGCGGAGTGGTTAGGGGAGTCGTCCTGGAACCAGAAGGTTACTGGTTCGATCCCCCGTCCAGCCATCTCAGTCATTGTGTCCTTGGGCAAGACACTTCACCCACCTTGCCTACTGATGGTGGTCAGAGGGTCCGGTGGCGCCGATGCATGGCAGCCCCACCTCTGTCAGTGTGCCCCAGGGCAGCTGTGGCTACAGTGTAGTTTGCCATCATCAGTGTGTGAATGTGAGTGTGAATGGGTGAATGTCTGTTAGTGTAAAGCGCTTTGGGGGTCCGGAGGGGCTTGAAAAGCGCTCTATAAGTTCAGTACCATTTACCATTCTGAATAAATTTTTTTTAGGTTTATGAAATCTTGAGACATTCAGAAAACATCTGATCAGTGCTGCAGGCAGACGAGGTCCTGCAGGACAGTTCTCTGAAGCAGCTCTGAAGACCATGGAGACTCACTCAGAGAATCCAGACTTTCCTCAGGTACATCACATCTCACTGCACTGACCATGCTCTCTATAGAGAAGAATCTTATTAAAACATTCCTGACTTTAACCAGAGTCATGAAGAAATTTGCTTCTCATTTACAGAAGAGCAAAATTTATGTACTAAAAATGAAACACTACATGGCATTGTAATGCTGTTTTATTATTTTCATTTATTTCATAAAGACACTGCCGTTAAATAACTTAGTACATGTGTGATTACTTTTTGAGATATGTCTATTTTGGAGTTGTAGCCCCCCCTGGAGAAAAATCCAACAGCCGCCACTTCAGCCAAGGCAACAAAGGAGTGGCTCAAAAAGAAGCACATAAGGTCCTGAAGTGGTCTAAGTCAGTCTCCGGACCTTAATCCCATCATAAACCTACAGAGGGAGCTGAAACTCCATGTTGTCAAGTGACAGCCTCAAAATCGTAATGACAGAGATGATCTGCAAAGTGAAGACCAAAATTCCTCCTGACATGTGAGCAAACCTCATCAACAACTACAAAAAATGTCTGACTGCTGTGCTTGCTAGCCAGGGTTTGGCTATCAAGTATTAAGTCTTGTTTGCCAGAGGGATCAAATACTTATTTCTCTCTGCAAAATGTTAATAAATTTATATAATTTATTCAATGTGATTTTCTGGATTTTTTTAAATATTCTGTCTCTCGCTGTTAAAATGAACCTATACCCTTAAAATTACAGACAGTTATGTCTTTGTAAATGGGCAAACGTACAAAATCAGCAAGAAATCAAATTCTTATTTCTTGCACTGTATACTGAAACCATTTGACATTTTGATTGTGCACAGGTGGATCTAATCAAACCAGTTATGTGGCTTCTGATTCTAATGGTAGGAACTTTAAACCAATGGGGTTCTTCTATTTTACCTTCATAAATCTGGAGTGCTTTGGGTAGGTTCATTGCTTTTAATCAAAAAGATAATTCATTTAAGGATTCCAAAGGGGGTGAATACTTTTACAATCTACTGTAAATGTTGGTCAGTCAGTAAAGGGACACTGGTGAATGTGTGGGTGAAAATAAAGTGGGAGAAAACACTCGTGGCCATAAAAGCTTCCTCTAGCAGCCTCCATAAAAGTGTTGCAAGTAAAGTGTATTTTAATTCCCTTCTTCTCTCTGCTGTCTCCCCTTCTTTCTCCTTCTTAGTGCCATATGCTTGAAGCTCCATCTCAAGCTCATTTGCAGTGCCACACACACACACACACACACACACACACACACACACACACACA
>NW_013953591.1:115440-116582 GCF_001266775.1 Austrofundulus limnaeus
AAGGTACTATGGTAAACTTAGACTTATTTGCTTTCCCAGAAAGCAAATAAAAAACAACATACATGTCAACTTGCACAGATTGTCCGTAAGTTATAAGGATTTTACGTCATTTTGCAGATATACGAACGTATAGAGCAATCTCACAGATATTTTTCAAGTCTTACAGATTTTTTTAAACCACTACAGTAGAAAGCAGTACTAAATATCTGAATATTGGTATGTTAGCTTCTTCATTATCAGTGGTTTCTTTTTTTTTTCTTACAGATTTTTTCAAAACCTCATTTTCAAAATTATCTAACATGTCAGAGCCTGTAGGATGTTTTAAAAAACATTAAATAACATTAAACAACCATCTTCCAACCTGTTCTGCCGGTAGAATTAAGTTTTGAACTTTTTCCGCTCTCCTTTCCTCCTGCTTCGCAGCGAGCCTGGGTAGAGTAGTTTATTTTTCCTGTAATACTTCATTATAGTTTTTTTAAGACAAAGCTAATTGAAAGTGGTGCTGAGCAAAGTTACAATCAGGGATTACAAATAATTACTTTTTTTTCTTCTGCAGTTCGGCGCCCCCTCCAGCAGATGGCGCTCTAGGCGACCGCCTAGTTCGCCAATGCCAAGAGCCGGCTCTGAACTAACCTATGATCTAACCTACAAACATATAAACTAACCTATGATTTAACCTGCAATCCTATAAACTAACCTATGATTTAACCTGCAAACCTATAAACTAACCTATGATTTAACCTAAAAACCTATAAACTAACCTATGATTTAACCTGCAAACCTATAAACTAACCTATGATCTAACCTACAAACCTATAAACTAACCTATGATCTAACCTACAAACCTATAAACTAACCTATGATTTAACCTGCAAACCTATAAACTAACCCATGATTTAACCTGCAAGCCTATAAACTAACCCATGATTTAACCTGCAAACCTATAAACTAACCTATGATTTAACCTACAAACCTATAAACTAACCCATGATTTAACCTGCAAAGCTATAAACTAACCCATGATTTAACCTGCAAACATATAAACTAACCTATGATTTAACCTGCAAACCTATAAACTAACCTATGATCTAACCTACAAACCTATAAACTAACCCATGATTTAACCTGCAAAGCTATAAACT
>NW_013953591.1:117805-118120 GCF_001266775.1 Austrofundulus limnaeus
CTACAAACCTATAAATTAACCTATGATCTAACCTACAAACCTATAAACTAACCTATGATTTAAACAGCAAACCTATAAACTAACCTATGATCTAACCTACAAACCTATAAATTAACCTATGATCTAACCTACAAACCTATAAACTAACCTATGATTTAACCTACAAACCTATAAACTAACCTATGATTTAACCTGCAAACCTATAAAGTAACCTATGATTTAACCTGCAAACCTATGAACTAACCTATGATCTAACCTACAAACCTATAAACTAATCTATGATTTAACCTGCAAACCTATAAACTAACCCATGAT
>NW_013953591.1:119120-119382 GCF_001266775.1 Austrofundulus limnaeus
TGATTTAACCTACAAACCTATAAACTAACCCATGATTTAACCTACAAACCTATAAACTAACCTATGATCTAACCTACAAACCTATAAACTAACCCATGATTTAACCTGCAAACCTATAAACTAACCCATGATTTAACCTAAAAACCTATAAACTAACCCATGATTTAACCTGCAAGCCTATAAACTAACCCATGATTTAACCTGCAAACCTATAAACTAACCCATGATTTAACCTAAAAACCTATAAACTAACCCATGATTT
>NW_013953592.1:0-967 GCF_001266775.1 Austrofundulus limnaeus
TTTTTTTTTTTTTTTTTTTTTTGGCCAGGCAATGTAATTTATACTCTGAAAAACAAACTCAAACTCGTACCTAACAGATATTTTGTTCTTTAGAAAAGATCTGACGGTGAATGTGGTCCACAGCATCCCCAGGTTGTTGGCCTACCTGCCGTCTGAGCTCAATGTTAGATCTCAGGTGGGTTCTGGTTCTCAAACACATACGTACCTGTCCAGTTCTGTTTAAACCAAAAAGACACAGTCAGTCCAAAGATGCTCTCTCTGCCCTCCTAGCTGAACCAGACTGAGTCCAGCATGGTGGGTTTAGTGGAGGTATCGTCGGGCAGGAGGAGACTCTGGGCTCTGGGAGAGCTGGCAGCCATAGAGAGTGGACACAGACAGGACATAAAGGTGAAGCATTCGTACCCACAGGTAGGTTTTTACCTCCTCAGTGTCAGTGACATATTTTATTTGTAAAACAAATCCTTTCAATGATAATATTTTTTTCTGCTTCCTGACTTCTGAGATGATCTCTGTCCTCCAGCTGAAGCCTCTGCCCAGGACGGTTACAGTGAGGACGCTCTATGAGGCCAGAAGATGGGGCTACAACCTTCAGCAGTCAGCTGTGTGGGGCAAACACAAGTTCAGCTTGTCTGCTCTCTACTCCACTCCTCCAGCACTGGAGACTGGGAATCAGACACTGAAGAGTAATATACACTTTTTTTTATTTTCACCGCAGCAGTGCTCGTCTGTTTCCAATTTCTAAAGGCCTCATTAATATTAATAATAATAATACATTTATTAGGGGCTATATACAGTACAGAAAACAAGCCTTGAGGTTAATCCTCCCATGGATTTGCTTTATTTTTTTTATAAAAGAGTAAATACTGTGTTTTATAACTTGTTTTTAAGGAAGAAATGAGGTGATTGTTCCCACACCATGTCACAAAGCGGTCCACCAGCTCTCTGTACTCAGCTTCCTGTCCATCTC
>NW_013953592.1:4713-16503 GCF_001266775.1 Austrofundulus limnaeus
CGGAGCGGGTTGTGTGTCTGTGTGTAAAGCCGGTGTTGTCTGCAGACAGTGGTGAAGAGAAGGGAGCAGCTCAACATGACCTCAGGCTCTGAGACATAAAACAACTTTAAAGCTGCTGAGTTTTTGATTTTAAAAAATTGTGAAATTTTCGTCCGTTTTCATGATGCAAATGAGYACATTTTGTGTAATTCTACAGACAATCAATACAAGGTGACAACATTAGCATGTTGAAAGTGAAATTAGCATTTTTACAGTCTTATCTTGACATTTCTCTGACCCAGCAGTTCAAGCAACGCACCAAGAAACTCAAACAATATTCTTGYACAWYAAATCCGAGGCAGTGATTGGTCCATGTCGGGGTTTTTCTAACGAAGTCATCCAGGATCAGCTTTGCAGCACAGCCAGGTGTKGCAAATCAGCTCTAATGCTGCGTTCARATCGAACGCGATTTCAGCTTCAAAATCGCATCCACCGCTTCAAGTTGGACGCTTGTGCACTTTGAGGCCAGACGCAGGTCAGCTCTTGAAGCGCTGCACGGCAAGAACCTCCCCGCCCCTCCCTCCTCTGTCGGGCTCTGTTTAATGTCAGACGAGGAAGTGGCTTTGCTTTATTTACAGAGCAAGAGCATGTCACGTTCATCAGATAATTAATTCATAATTAATTCACCAGATAATTCAGAGTAGAGGCTCACAGCTCGCTTTCAGGACTGTTTTTCCAGTCTGATGAGCCGCTGCCACGCATTGGTGAGGYTATCTCTGTCAGGACACCGACTGCAGGCACTCGATTTCAGCTAAAGCGCTCCTCTCCATCTGTTTCAGGTTAGTGGACATCATTCAGCAAACTGTCCCGTCGGGAAATATGTCACTACGTCACACAGTGGAGTCTCTCTGATTGGTTGACGCGGTGCGTCGAGCTGCAAAAGTTCAGATTTTCTAACTTCAGCGATTGGAGCATCAAGCACGTCGAACGCTCAGATCATTCAAATCGTTCAAATCGCGCTGCTCTAATCGCGCTTGAGGCGCCGCAGCACTTCCCGACGCTGCTTGAAGCGCGTCCACCATAGACTTTGCATGTAAACCTGATGCTCCTGACGCTGAAATCGCGTTTGGTGTGAACGCACCATAAGACTGACACTTAAGGATTACTCCTTCACTTCGCTTAAAGACTGAGACGCTTGATAACTGACTTTTACTCTCAACTTTTAACTAAGAATTTTTTTTACACATAAGTCCACTCTGAGCAGCATTCTTAAGAGTAATTTTAAGGAGTTTTATAAAAATGGGCCATGGTCTTTTGTCTGCTAAATTGAGAATGACATATTGAAGGAACTGTCCACACCTGATGATGAAACAGTCTTTGAGTCAATTGTCCAATTACCTTTGGTCCCTGTAAAAGCAGGGTGGGCACATGTTAAGAACTCCTAAGCCCTTCATCTGGTTTTAATGTGGATACCCTCAAATGAAAGCTGAAAGTCTGGACTTTATGTCCATGTACATTAAATAACTATAACTTGAATGTGTTTCAACAAACAGGTAAAGAACTTTGTCAGTGTCCAAATAGATAAGGACCTAACTGTTTTATCATACCAGGCAAAAACATGTTGCCTAGTTACACCTGTAAGTGGATGATGTTTCTAACAGGCAGGAGCTGACCAATGAAAACTGATATTTATATACAATTCCAGACAAAAATCCAGCCCTGATAAAATGTTTACATCAACAACCCACCCCTTCCAATATGGTGGCGTGCTCATACTACATTGGTCAATTTTCTGAACCGTGCATGACACGTCTGGCCAAAACACTRTGATAAGTACAAGGGCATAGTGCGAAAAGTGTCACCAGCTGAGTCTGATGATTACAAAGAACAGGGACAGAGAAACACTAGAACAGAACTAAACACAAAACATCTAAAAACACAAAATGAAGTATAAAACCTAAAACAGTAAATAATACACAGCAAAAACACAGATCATCTGCATGTTTGTATGTCTGTTTTGTCAGCTGTAGAAATAAACAAATGAGTAAACAATGCTTTACCTGATGATGTGTAATACCAAAATGATGCTGATTTTGGTTTCCTCTCTTGTAGATCAGAGCTCTCAGCTCATGGAAGCACTCTGAGGAGAGAAATGAGACCAAGCTGGTCCTGGAACATCCTTTCTCCTCCACAATGAGGCAGCTGTCCCTGCACACTGAGGCCCACAGCTCACAGATGGAGCAAAGCACCAGACACCAGGTACATGATCCTACACGTTACTGGTCCATCAGCTTTCCTGTAAGAGTAACTAGTGTCCCTTCAGATCTGACTTGGATGTGTATTCTGCAGACCCGTGTGTCGTGGGATGGTGCAGTCCCTGTCAACATCTCCCTCAGCCTGGATGAACTGTTGCAGTCTGACTCCAAGGGGGGTAAGGCGTGTGTGCTGCTGTCAGCACAACAGGTTGGTAGATCCTCATTTCAAAGGCTGAAAGTGAAGAGAGCATAACTGATTGATGATTGATTGATTGATTGATTGATTGATTCATTCATTCATTCATTCTTAATCCCTGGGGGAAATCCAAGGCTTCGAGCAACTGTACATTTACAGACAAAAAATAAAAATGTAAAATATACATAAACACAAAAATAAACATACCCATTARGGTGCAACTAATACTTTTAGGTTTAAGCCAGTAATTTAGGACATCCTTTAATGACCTAGGTTTTCATGACAGGCTGTTTATCTGCAGATAGAATGATTAAAGTCAGAACAAGATTTGCTAACAACAATAATCATTCTTAGATATCACTTGTGTTTATCTCTGTGTTTTCCCTTGACCTAGGATGAAATCTTGCTAAGATGACATAATAGTGTTTGTTAAACAATATGAGACCTCTCAACTGTCTCGGGACGAAACAGAAGCACAGAGACAGAGCAGAGAGCAGTGGGACAGTCTGATGTTGTTTTCTGTGTTCTTGTTGTTGCAATAAAACAGCTGATTATTCCACGGAGTACCTTCATTCTTGGACCACGTATTTCTGTCTTTCTTAAATAAATATTTCCATAACAGTAGGCATTGTCGCAGGGCCACTAGGAGATCAACAGACCAAGGCCACGTTGCAGGTGGACTGATACGAGTGAGCATGGACTGCTCAGAACCGTGACTCCAGCTGGATCAAAAGAACCTTTTTGTGGTAAATTTTTAACAACAGAAATACGCTGGTGACCACCAACCATGATGGATGATCTTGAATAAGCAGAYAACATTGGATTTTATATTTTGCTGTTGAAGAACCTGAGAAGATTTTATAACATCAACTGTTGAGAGTGAGTACAGAAAAGCTTCAAGATGCCTCCTTTCTTTTCCAAAGAGGATTTCTGCCATCTTCTCCAAAAGGTGACGTGTTGGAGCTCAAGATCCATCGTCTGGAAGAGATGAATGCTTTGAAGAACTCAACATGCATTCAAATGGGTGAGAAGGCTGAGAGGAGAGATCCACAGGACGAGGAGATGGGAGCTGCTTCTGAGAGTGAAGCTGTATGGAACTCTCTTCATGCCAGACCAAAAAATCTCTCAGGAAGGATTCAGCTCTTAGATGACATCGAATGGCCAGAGTTACAMAGAAATGTTTTTTCTCCWCCAGCAAGGAMAAGAAAGCAACAGGCTGTAATCAAAACACCTGATAACAGCCAGAGAAATGAAGACAGAGCAGTCTTTCTTCAAAATAGATTCACACCACTGGAAGAAACTGAGTCTGAACAAAGTTTGTGTTCTGATCTCAGTGAGGGACCTGAGACCAGATCCAGATCCAACTCAAAGCAAAAAACAGGTCCAAAGAGAGACTTTCAAGAATCAAGAAATGCTGATCACCACAGATAAAATGGTGAATGAGATCAGATGCTTCTGGAACAAGAAAAAAGTCAAAGTTCTGAGTTTTGTTGATAAAGTATCTGACCTCAGAGAAGATTCTGGAAATCTCAGCTGAGTATTCAGCTCTGAAGACACTCATCATTCATACAGGAAGTGATGAAGTHATGAACCGACAGTCAGAAATCCTGAAAAAAGGATTTCATTCAGTTGCTGAATGCAGTTAAGAATCTCAACATGGATGAGTTGATGAGTGGACCCATCCCTACAACCCAAGGAGGGGCTGAAAGATTCAGTAGGCTGTTTGCTCTTAATGGTTTTTTGGAAAAGTCCTGTGCTGACTACTCTGTGAGATTTGTTGACAATTTTGATCTCTTTTGGGAACTAAAACATCTGTTCAAGTCTGATGGACTGACTCCGAATCAAACTGGAGCACCGCTTCTGGCTTCCAACATTAAGTATTATCTGAACAAAGTTCTGGCTGGAAACAAACAGGAGAAATCACAACAGCTGACGTCTGAAGGACAGCTGGAGAAAACTGAGACACAGATGGAAAACAAACAAGTTACTGAAAAGAAGACTGCTGCAGAACCAGAACCACAGAGAGAGAGGAGTTACTTCAGGCAGCAGAACTGGAAGAACAACTGGATTCAGCCTCACGAACAGAGGATCTGGAAAAGGAGATTTCCAGACTGCAACAGGAGAACGACAAGGCCCCACTTCTTCTCCACCAGAGGCACCAAAACCATCAACTAAGAATGAAGATGTAAGGCCTACTTCCAAAAGAAGACAACAGGTTGGAGACGACATTGGACCCTGTGGAACGAGCAGAGTATCGTTTGGAGTTATGCACAAAGCTACAGCATTATTCAGCATGGTATAAAGAAAATGGGACAGAAAAGCAGTTTCAAGGGTGGAAAGAGAGAATTATGAGCAAATACCCTGATGATGAATATTTTTATGTCTGGGAGGAATAAAAATTGAATTACTGGGGTTGGGATTTTAGAAAAGTACATATACTTAGGTTTGTGTTGACATAAATTTGTTTAATACATTAAAGGGTTGTTTTTTTTTTGATCATTTAATTGGTGATTTAATGATCAGATAGGGGAGATATGGTGGAACTAACACTTTTAGGTTTAAGCCAGTAATTTAGGACATTAATGACCTAGGTTTTCATGACAGGCTGTTTATCTGCAGATAGAATGATTAAAGTCAGAGCAAGATTTGCTAACAACAATAATCATTCTTAGATATCACTTGTGTTTATCTCTGTTTTCCCTTGACCCAGGATGAAATCTTGCTAAGATGACATGATAGTGTTTGTTAAACAATATATATACGAGACCTCTCAACTGTCTRGGGACGAGGCAGAAGCACAGAGACAGGAGCAGAGAGCAGTGGGACAGTCTGATGTTGTTCTCTGTGTTCCTGTTGTTGCAATAAAACTCAGCTGATCATTCCATGGAGTACCTTCATTCTTGGACCATGTATTTCTGTCTTTGTTAAATAAATATTTCCATAACACCCATATTGTATTTATGAAGAGAGAGAAACTGGTATAAATTGTCCAGAATCACATGATTTTTTTTTACTGCTGTATCTGAGCTCTTAATCTGCATGTTTGTGTGTCTGTCTGCTCAGATGGTCGTATCTTCTGTTAAGGGCTGTGTGTCAGTGAGTCCGGGGGGAAACTTGTACTCACAGATGGCAGAAATCACATGGGACGGCAAAGGTTTCAGACAAAACAGCTCGTACCAGGTAGTCTTCTGACTGGAGTTTTGAGGTTCTTAACTTACAGCTGGTGTTTTTAAAACACTCCAAGTGTTTGTCATTTATTTTGTTTTTTCCAGATATTTTCTCGTGGGCTGCATAACCTTCAGGTTTATGTTGCTCTGGATGGAGCGTCCCCTTCAGCTTGTCATTCAAATGAACTCTTGGTCAASGTTCAAACCAACCTCAGGAACCATTTGGAACATAGGGTTGAGCTGGGAGTTTGTCCCCACCAGCCTGTGAGTCCACACAGACAACACAGCATAATCTTAATAAATCTGACTCCTGTGTGCTGCAGGTAAGATACTGATGATTCAAATGGTATTTGTAGTTATGCGTAACATTAGTTAAGTGAATAACTTTTATTCTATTTATTTTTTATTTTATTTTTTTTCCACTTGAATGATCCAACAGTTTTTAAAGATTTTCTCTTTGTTTTAGTTTATTTGCTGATGATTTTTTGTGTGTCTGTCAGAGACTGTCATGGTCTGGATCTCACAGAGTAAACTCAGGAGAGAAGRTGTTCTACACTCAGTCTCAGCTGACAGTGACGGGTCAACCTCATCAGTGCAGCTTCACACTRGCCCTCACTAACTCCTCCACAGCTCAGAGGACCAACATGGCTCTGCTCTCTGAGGTAAAAGTCCATCCTGATACGGTGCTGTTCTACCTGGTCATGCTTTATGTAGATATCCACTGCTGAAATTCTATATCAGTCCTGATATTTGTTTTAACATGTGCACATTATTAACCTTTATTTAACAAAGCAAATCCCATTGAGATCACAGATCTCTTTTGCAAAGGCGACCATTGGCCAAGAAATATCTTTCACCTGATTCAAAAGGTTTTTTTTGTATTTTCAATGTTTGATGTTGCTTGTTATGAAATCACAAAACAATTGATTTCAGCCAATAAAATATAATTTCTGATATGTATCTGACATGTTGAAGAAAGAGGCTGGATGGTGGAACAGTTGGTTCTCCTTTCTGTGGAGTTTATGTTTTTCCCAAGCATAGATGGGTTTCCTTCCACCAACCAAAAACATGAAAAGCTACGTTTACATGGACATAAGTAATCGGATTAAACGGCCATTCGAAATAAAAATGTGTCATGTAAACACCCCATTCTGGTTATTCTGACCCGATTCAGCTCGATCCGAATGAATTTGTAATCGGAATAAAAGAGGTGGTTTATGCTGATTGATAATCTGAACAATGTGCATGTAAACACTTAATCTGATCATCATATTCTGATTGTGGAAAACTTACCTGAATACACATGTCTGCTGACTTTCATCCAGCGGTTTCCAGCAGACAGAACTTTTCCTCCTATTCTCTCATTCAATAAAGAAAGAAGACACACAGCCTGTGCTGCTTCACAAACAAATAAATAAATAAATAAATAAATAAATAAATAAATAAATAAATAAATAAATACTCTGTGCAAGTAATCTGTGCATCACCTGTAGCTCAACCAAGGAGTGCAGTAACGTCTCCACCATCATCAAAACCTGTTGCAGGTTCATTCTGAGCTCAGAAGCTGTTTGTTTATGTTCATCACAGAAGTAGAAATTCTTCTGRTTTTTTAGGGAAAGTTAACAACTGTGCATGTCAGTGCTTCTATTCTGAATGAAAGCCTGGTGCATGTAAACACTCGTCATGATCGGGTTATCCCCATACAAACGATGCCTTCGGATTATTTAACTGAAATACATTTCAGTCTGGTCAAAAAAATTTGCACATGTAAACATAGCTACTGTTAGGTTAATTAGCTGCTCTAAATCGTGTGTGTGTGTGAATGGTTGGCTCTGTAGCTCCTTCTCCACGCAAGAGCTTTTAGATTAGGGGTGTCAAATTCATTTTCACTGAAGACCACGTGACCGTTAAAGCTTCAGTATGGTCGCTCAGCAGCCAACCGGACGATGCACGGTCATGTGGTTGTTCGGCTTTTGTTTTCACACGCACCTATCATGGCTCCTGAGACACACTCCTGAGCTCCTGGGAAAACCCTCCCACTCTATCGCGTTACATTTGTGCCATCGGCTTGTGTGCGCAGTAATACTGATTTGAGAGCAGATATCAACATGAACAAACAATAATTAGAACCGTGTGCATTGAAATAACACACACGCTCACACAGCTTCCTCCCTGCTTGCTCAACTCTCTTCCTGATTGTGTGCGGCTCCTTCCCTCCCTCCTCTCAACTTTGCATCTGCTCGCTCGGTTCCCTCCCCCTCCTCTCACCTTCCCCTCTGCTGGCTCGCAGCTGTCTCTGTGCTCGCAACCCAAATGTTATATGTAAATGAACCACGTCACCAGCCAATCACAGACAGGCTTTTTTCATCCAATCAAACCACTTATTGCAAATCTACCAAACCAAGAGACAGAAAGGACAAAATTTTAGATGCAGGCCTGTTAAATCAGCAAAAGATAATAATAAGATATAGTTTATATATTTTGTAGCCCAGAATAGTTAAGCTTACAAATATGTTTACTGTCATTATGTATTTTAGGCAATGCATCTCTGTAATCCAGGTAGAAAAAAAAACCCACATGTTTAACTATTATCATCTTTTGGCAAAATATAATATATTTAAATTTAAACATATTCTCTTTTGCCAAAAGATAATATGTTTAAATTTTGTAGCTCAACAATGTTTAGCTAAGCATAAAAATGTGTTTACTGTCATTATGTATTTTAGGCAATGCATCTCTGTAATCCAGGTAGAAAAAAAAACCCACATGTTTAACTATTATCATCTTTTGGCAAAATATAATATATTTAAATTTAAACATATTCTCTTTTGCCAAAAGATAATATGTTTAAATTTTGTAGCTCAACAATGTTTAGCTAAGCATAAAAATGTGGTCACTGTCATTGTGTATTTTAGAAAATATTTTTAAAATGCATTAGGATTAGGATACTTGTTGGTTTTGATATTATTTGTAGATATTCAAATTAAGTACTCTTGATACAACAGAATATCAGCAATGAAGAGGGATTAATAAATTAATTTGAATGCCTATAAATAATATCAAAACCAACAGTAATTTATCTTAATGTAATTTAAAATTTTGCTTATAAGAGCCTAATAAAAATAATAATAATAATAATTTTAAAAGTTAAGTTAAACTTGTGTTTTTTTTAACCTGGATTACAGAGATGCATTGCCTAAAATACACAATGGCAGTAAGCACATTTGTATGCTTAACTAAATATTCTGGGCTACAAAATATATAAAATATCTCTTARTATCTTTTGCTGATTTAATGGGCCTTGCACCTAAGATTTTGTCATTTCCGTCTCTTGATTTGGTAGATTCGCAATAAGTGCTTTGATTGGATGAAAAAAGCCTGTCTGTGATTGGCTGGTATTGTGGTTCATTTACGTATAACATTTGGGTTGTGAGCACAGAGCTCTGCTAGCGAGTGGAGGGGAGGTTGAGAGGAGGGAGGGAACCGCGCGAGCAGACAAAGTTGAGAGGATGGAGGGAAGGAGTCGAGCACAAGCAGGGAGGGAGCTGCGTGAGCGTGTGTTATTTGAGTGCACACCGTTCAAATTATTGTTTGTTCATATTGATATCTGCTCTCAAATCAGTGTTACTGCACACACAAGCCGATGGCACAAATGTAACGCGATACCGCTGCAGTATATGTCACTGCACGGGAGGGGTTTCTTCCCACTGGAGTCTACAATGCAGAAATGAAATGACCCGCCACCTGACGTTATTTGTGCACARATCTGTCTCGGTTAAAGCTCCACAGTTTTTATTAGACATATTTGTCCGTGCATAACATCTGTTTTGTCTCCACCCATGAGTTTCTGGCTGTTTGACTATCTTTATAAATGTATGCTTTTGGGTAGAACAATCAGCAGCAGCGTCTGAGCCCTTTTGGCCAGTGGGCTGCGACAAGAAGGTGCCAGAATGTCGACGATGCAAACAAAATGATGCAATTTTCGTCTTGAAACTGAAACAATCAGATCTGATTTTGGCAGTTTGGATGCAGCACACTGCGTTCTTTATGGTGGCCCTCAAAGGGCCAGTTGTAATTAACTTCCACATTTTTACTTTGAACGGTAAATGTCACATTTCTCATCTCACTGCTACGGCTGAGCACCACTAAAACATTTTCTGCATAGAAGCAGAGTTTTTATAAACACTGAAAAGTACAGCATCTACGACTGAGTAAATGTGGAATAAATAATATAGAAATACTATTAAAGTAAAAATAGGAGAGTTTTACTCACTGTTTAATGGTGAGCTGGCATCTTGAATTCCGAACTCTCCAACTTTCTGATAGGAAATTCCCACTAGAGGGGCATTCTAGTTTAGCTTGTAAGTGGGAAATTCCCACTTCTCACTGCAACTGGTGGGCCACAGCAAAAGTAGCCTGTAAAAATGCAGCAAAATGGAGATTCTTTTCACGAAGAATTTTGAACTCTGAGCAGCTCCACCTAGTGGTGGGATGTTGTCATTTTGTGGGTAAAATAATTCACATGCATTATTGGAGATGTAGTTTAAAGCTGGAAATAAAGCTTCAGTTTTCAAAGACTGTTTTGTCTTTACAGTAACAAATGTATTTTTGATATTTCATACATTGGTATTTGTATGATACATTTGGTAACTTTCTAATGGATTCTTGAGAGAAAGAAACTCTTTTTTTTTTTATCTCAGAAGAGTTAGTTCTCCCTGTAATTTTCCAACTGTCCTTCAAACTGTTTGTCAAACCACTATAAAAGTGCAGAATATGTTTTAGGGCTCATGGTTAAAATCATCACAAAGTGCAGCTGGTAAATCATGCACTACAAAGAAAAACAAAAAAAGTTTTATATTCATGTTCTATGAGCACAAATTAAATCTGTAGATTTATTTATTTATTTATTTATTTATTTATTTATTTATTTATTTATTTATTTATTTATTTATTTATTGTGGTAATTATAATTCCACTTTGTTTATCCTTCCCAGTGGAGAGTAGATAATTTGAGCCTGGAGCTGGGGGGCCATGCCCTGTTTTGGCCTCATGTGTCAGGTCTTCAAGTTCAGGCCACACTGGACCGCAAAGAGAAGATTTGGCTGAATGGGACGCTGGAGGGACTGTGTCTTGAGACGACGGCAGGATACATGAACGGTACAGACAGAGTAATCCTCAGCATTGATTACAATAATGCCACAAATATTAAGACTGTACATAAATAAGAAGATGTCTGTGCAGGTCCAGACCTCTGTGAGGATCTCACGTTAGRGGTGTGTGCAGCAGCCAATCACAGTTTGAGGATGGATGTGCAGCGAAGACAGGCCTGCAGCGAGTCTGAAATTCTTGGAAGTTTGTCTCTTGGAAAAGCTTATCAGAGGCTAATGCTGAGAGCCAGTGGCTGTTTGGATAGTTTAACTGCTGTAGAGGTACCATAATGGCACCAAAGTATCTGAAGCGTAAAATCAGACAGATACTTTTTAATAATTTGCTTTTGTTCATGTCGCAGGAACGAATCCATTATTTCAGCTCTCAGATTCAGGATAAAATAATGAAGAGGATGAAAACATTCCAGCAACTTATAATAGACATCAGAGGACAGGTATGTAGACACACAAGTCTGCAGTGACTTAACACACAACCAGTGATGTTAAAATGGGCAATGCATTGCAAAAGAATTTACCCCTTGATATTCTAGCTGCCACTAATCTCTCAACATGATGAGGGGTGTTAGGGCTGGACGAGACGTGGTCTTGTCTTTGATACCGAAATGTTTAATTTTAGTTAGATCTGGGTGGTATACTAGTTCGTACCAAAAACTTTATTGTTTTTTTTTTATATATAAATTGTAATTATGACATAAAATTTTCAGAATACTGACAAAGTGGTTTGAATAGCTTGAACATGTTCTGAATGTTACGTCAAGTCTGCCAGTAAACTGTTCCAAAGGAGACCCTTTTCTGTTCAGCACTGCTGAATGCGCAATGAGGAACTAGCAGCACACAGGGCAAGCTAGAGTCATTGGTCCGTTCCCAACACTCGCAATTTCACCCTTGTGTCCTGAAGGCTTTGGCTGTGTCCAAAACYYCAGGCCGGGTCCTCCGAAGGCCGAATTCGTCGGCTGCATTGTCACAGCCCCGCGACGAAGGACGTCCAAAACCAAAGACTCCTCCGATGCGGCCGACAAATACGT
>NW_013953592.1:17503-20355 GCF_001266775.1 Austrofundulus limnaeus
CCCCTGGCGGGCCACACGGGAGTCACCTTTGGGCCACGTTTGGCCTACGGGCATTGTGTTTGACACGTGCTCTAGGCTATCTGAAAAAAATACACAAATTTTTTTTTTTTCACTGCTTAGATCATATTTCATTTTACTTAACTAAATCTGTGGCTTCTTAAGGCAATGTTTTTATTTTTTTAAACCATTTATTTCCTTTTAAATTCCAGTATTTTTGAAGCATTTTTGTAGAATAGTTACATTTACAGCCCAAATTTCTTTTATGTTTTCTACCAATACTACTTGTGCGACCCTCTATAAATATACAGTTTTTAAGTTTCCTCTTTGTGACCTCCAGTCCAGAGATGGTGCCCTGCTGCAGGATCTGAGTGTGGTGCTTCTTCACGCTTCACAGCATGCTGAAGCTCTGCTGAAGCAGACTGATGGAGGTTTGTTGTCCCTGTGGCTCAGAAGCCCCCTCCGTCACTCCCTGACCATCGGCCTGCCCCACCTTCTGACTGTGCTGCAACAAACATCTCTGCTGGGACAACAAGAGTTGAGGAGTGAGGAATCCAACTTTAACTCTCTGTCTCAGTAATCTGGGAAGCAGCATCTTAGTGTCGCGTGCTGATAAACACATTGGCTTGTCTGTGAAGATGGCCATATTCATGTTTTTACATAATAAATTCATGCCTGCGTTGGTTTTACACTCTCTGCCTTCAGGACCCCTGGCCACTCTGGCAGGTGTGTACCAGGATGTGACGGGTCAAAAGTTGGAGTCACTGTGGAGGAAGGCTGTTTTGGTTTGGACTGATGGGCTGGTGGATATTCTACACATTCAGCTGGATAATCCCCACCTGAGGTTGTTTTCACAGACTGGAGTCTCAGCCCTCACAGCTGCTCTGGATGTGGTGAGAAAAATAAACACTCCAGTTCTTTGCAAAACAGAGAAATGTCAACCAGACATCTCTGTTTAACATATTCTACAAATATATCTTAGATGCCTCAGTTTTTTTGTGTTTAAGTCATAGTTTTAGTGGCACGATGGTGKAGTGGATAGAGCTGTCGTCTCACAGCAAGAAGGTTGCAAGAGTATTATAAATGTATTTATATTATTGTCACAATTATTTAAAACAAATTTCATTTCCTCCTTTTTTACTCCCATTACTGGTACACATCGTCCTTGAGTTTCTATGGAATTATATCGTTACATYTAAAGATTAATGTGTCTGAATTATGTGTGTTGTCTTTCATTCAGACAGTCCAACATGCCTCTCACTGGGCTGAAAGCAAGCTGGCCTTGGTTCTGTCCYGAGTCCGGAAGCGGCTGGCCTCGGTGTACAGATTCTCCCCCAGGTGCTGCACATATCTGAGACTTACTGTAATTGCAAAAGCTTTTTACTTCATAAAAATGCTTTGGTGTGTCGGAAATAGAATATACCGCTCATTTTGTTCTAACAAAAGTTGGCAAACCTTCAGTTTTATTTTATTTTTTATTTTTTTTTGGGGGGGGGGTTGGTTGTGTGTCTTGATTTAAAAACAGCACATTAGTGACTTTGTTTCAGAGTAGGTCTTATTGACACAACAAAATAAAACTGAATTCCTCTTAGACTGTGTGTTAAACAAGCTTAAAATTAAATGGGTTAAAATAAAAGTAGATTTTTGCAGCTGGTGGGAGCGGCACTATGGTGATTGGAGATGTTGCTTCTTAACAAGAAGGTCAGAGGTTCCTGATAACTGTAAAACTGTCCCTAAGCGTGGGTGAGAGTGTGAAAAGTTGTTTGTCTCGAAGTGTCCCCGGGATGGACTGGTGACCTGTCCAGGTGTCCCCAGCCTCTCACTCAGTGGCACCTGGAGATAGGTGATAGGCTCCAGCTCCAACTCCCTGTGATCTTAAAGAGAGAAGCAGATCAAAAAAAAGAAGATGGTGGGATCTTTAGGTAAACTGAGGTCTTGAAACATGTTGTTTTAAATCCAAATGTTTCTTTCAGACATTGTGAAGTGACCGTGTCGGTGCCGCTGCCGCCTCTCGCTGTGTCGAGGGTGCCTGAGGTCGGGCTGTTGGAGGTCCTTCTGGAGGAGTGGCTCCTGAGGCCCCTGCAGGCCCTCGCCTCTGTCAGACCAAAAGCTGAACTTTATCGCTTCAAGAGGAAGATCATGGACGGTCCTTTCAGAAGTAAGTTTGGTCCAAAAATATGGAAAATAACTGGAAACCCAGGGAGGTAAGGAACAAACACAACAATGACAGAAACTAAAATCCACTGAAAATCCTGGAGTGGCAACAAAACCAAACGCCATAAAAGAATTTCAGAAATTCTATTAAAGTCTGTTGTTGTGACCGCTCTAACCACTGAGCCACAGCCACTTGTTATGAAAATATTGTGTGAATTCTTTGAGCTTTTATTTACGTATTGTCCTGGAGGATTTTTTTACATTGAATCTGTAAGGTTCTAGCCTGGCCCTTGCCTTCCTACGCAGCTCCGCTCAATTCAAGTTTCCCTTCACTGCTCCGTCTGGGACTTCTCCCATTAACAAGGATTTCGCTGGCAGATTTTTAGCCGGGCCAATCAGAGAAGAGAACGTCGATTTTCTGCGCAGTGTCAGCTTGTAGTTTATTTTACCTGGGCCGATCAGCAAACCGAAGGTGGAGCTTTGAATGACGTCGATGTTCTGCGCAGTGTCTGCTAGTTATTTTAGCAGTGGAGGAAGTGAATGAAGCCAGTCCGTGTTGATAAGGCTTCCAAATTAAATTAAATTTGTCTGACAAASCAGCAGCTCTCATTCACAGCTGTTTCGTTTGGCTCGGTACTTTTCTCCTCTCAGTAGGGTTGTTTACAACACACGCGATTTCCGGTTAGCTTCTTAGCTTACCT
>NW_013953592.1:21355-28292 GCF_001266775.1 Austrofundulus limnaeus
TACAGAATGAAATGTCTGAATGAGTGCTCATCCAAGACTGGTGATTCCATACTTTTTGACAGGGGTTGTATACATGATTTAAAAAGTGAAAAGTGTGTTGTGCAAAAGTATTCAGACCCAGTGGGAATGATGTGTTAAGAGTGATGTGCAGTTTAATTCTCTGCCACACATAGTGTTTACTTATGTTAAATTTTGGTCTCATCTAACCAAAGCACCTTCTTCCACATATTTGTGGCCCCAACATGACTTCTGACAAACTGCAAACAAGACATCTTATAGTCTTCTTTTAACAATGGCTTTCTTCTTGCCACTCTTCCATAAAGACCACATTTGTGCAGTGCATGACTAATGTGGACAGATTCCCTCCCGGCTGAGCTGGTAATCTCTGCATTTCATCCAGACTCACCATGAGCCTCTTGGCAGCATCTCTGATCAGTGCTCTCCATGTTCGGCCTGTAAGATCAGACCTTGTAGATTTAAGGCTTCATCATGGTCACTTGGGTCACTTGGTTGTTCATTGTTCATTTTTGCACACACCTTTCATAGCTCCTGAGACACACCGTGCCAAGCTCTTGGCGGTATGCGCCACTGCATGTGGTTTCTTCCCACTGTAGCCTACAGTTCGGAAAAAAAATCGGAGACCCGTCACTCAACATTATTTATRCACAAATCTGTCCCGGTTAAAGTTCCAACGTTTTTTCCAGTCAGATTTCACCATGCATAACATCTGTTTTATCTCCATTCATTAGTTTTTGACCATTTGACTCACTGTAAATGTCTGCTTCCTGGTACAACCTTACTCCTGACCTGTCTGGTGTGTTCTTTGACTTCATGATGCTGTTTGCTCCTCAGTATTCTCTGAACCAACCTCTGAGGCTGTCACAGAGCAGCTGTATTTGTACTGAGATTAGATTAACACAGGTGGACTCTGTTGTGTCATTAGCAGTCATCAGACCACTTCTGAATGCAATTGGTTGCACTCAAGGAAAAGGGGGCTGAATACTTTTGCACACCGCACTTTTCACGAGTTGTTTCCAACTGTAATGAAAAAGGATTAGAAACTAAGGAGTACTTTGTAGTTATTGTTGATGATTTGAGCAGCTCATCAGTTAGTGGTCAGCATGGTCTGAATCTGATCTTCATGATGTGTTCAGTAGGAGAGAGTTTCGGCACATGCTCACACAGATTCAACAGATTGCATTTTTTGTGGCTGTAAACAAGCATTTTGCACACATTAAATTCTCAAATGTACAGTAATTTTCTTTGTCTTTAAACTGTTCTGACAACCAAACAGTGTGTCTTCGTGCTGGAACATTTTGCTCACATTTAAATGAGGCTTTAAGCATTTTGGAGAAATTTTAATGAAATGTTTTGTCTCTCCTACAAGAAATTTTTCAGTCTCAGGATTTTCGGGTAAACTTGTAAGTACTGCCTCCACATGGTGGCAAATAAGTTAAACAATGACAATCAAAACTGTTTTTTCACATACAAAAGTGGACCATCAGCCTACCAATATATTGTTAGTGCCCTGATCATCACCTATTGTTCATAGAGGATCATGCGCACCATCAGCTGACTATTGTTGGGGCTCTGATCATCACCTGTTGTTCACAGGGAGCTGAGTCATACTTGCAAMAACAGCATTGTAAGAGGGGAACAACTGGKCACAGAGGCCTCCACCTGTGTTTAGTCGTGGARGGTTTTTCTTCACAAAAATAGCTTCTTTTACTTCTCTCTCAAACCAACATTCCTCTCTAACAAGGATGAGAACATCTTCATCCTGGAAAGAGTGACCGCCAGCCTGTAGATGAGTGTAAACTGCAGAGTACTGGCCTGTAGATGAGTGTAAAATGCAGAATTCTGGCCTGTAGATGAATGTAAACTGCAGAGTCCTGACCTGTAGTTGAGTGTAAACTGCAGAGTCCTGACCTGTAGATGAATGTAAACTGCAGAGTCCTGACCTGCAGATGAGTGTAAACAGCAGGATCCTGACCTGTTGATGAGTGTAAACTGCAGAGTCCAGGCCTGTAGATGAGTGTAAACTGCAGAGGCCTGNCCTGGCTTGTAGATGAGTGCAAACTGCAGAGGCCAGGCCTGTAGATGAGTGTAAACTGCAGAGGCCTGGCTTGTAGATGAGTGCAAACTGCAGAGTCCAGGCCTGTAGATGAGCGTAAACTGCAGAGTCCTGGGGTCGGATTTATAACGCTTGCGTACGCACAAAAGAGCCRAAAAACTTGCATATGCCACTTTTCATGCCAAGGTTGTGATTTATAAAATCCAAACTTGACGTGAAAATGTGCGGTGCCTCATGCCAGCTCTGACCCATGCGTACACTCATTTTGGAGATGGGAAACTGCAACACAGATGGTGAGTGA
The DNA here is from genome assembly GCF_001266775.1 of Austrofundulus limnaeus. Lineage (NCBI taxonomy): Eukaryota > Metazoa > Chordata > Actinopteri > Cyprinodontiformes > Rivulidae > Austrofundulus > Austrofundulus limnaeus. Next base: position 23,731 of record NW_013953592.1, read on the forward strand.
AGAATTATAGCCACATTGTGTAATGATCACTGTCAGATATTTAATTTCACTTCATAATCAGACTTAGATTTTTATTCAGCTTTATCATCAGCTTTCTTAACAGTAATATTTATGTTTCTGCTACTGAGCCATTAGGACCTTTGAATGAAAAAACTTAAATCTTAAAAAGTTCACACATCTCCATTCATCTGCTTCCTCCTCATGACCCTGACCCACAGACCCCTCCCTGACAAGAGACATTTCAACAGCATGACAGCAAAAGTCACGCTTTGGGTTCTCGCAGGGCGCACCCACCCTCGCCAGTGTGGATGTTATAAAACTTGAGGGAGGATGGGGGCGAAGAGCGGTGAACTTTTTTCTAATTTTATCTGACTTACTTAATTTTATTTTTATTGTTTTTATTGTCTTGCAGGCTCTGAGAGAAAATTAATTTGAATCTGCGTTTTTGATAAAAAAAATCATTAGATTACTCTAAACGTCTGTAAACCTGCAAAATGAGGGAAAATCTGAGTCAATTACAGACATTCTGTTCACTTGAGCAGCTGTCAGCATCTGTCATCCTCCAGACGCATGACGGAGCGCGATTCTGAGCCATTTGCTTCTTTTGACATTGATCAGATTTAAATACATCTCAACAATCATGAGGTACTTTGCATTGACTGTATATGGTTGAGTGTGGGCATGTAGAGGGTAGAACCTGAGGCGGGACCTTGTGCTCAAACTCTGAAGTGCGGCTGTGATCTATAAAGGGAAGGTGCGCAGAAACACGCACAGTTTTATAAATCAGAATTTTTTTTTTGCGTATGCCATTTTCGCCTTTTGGCCATACGTTCATTTTTAGGATAGTTTCCACGCAATCTTTTATAAATCTGACCCCTGGACTGTAGATGAGTGTAAACTGCAAATTCCATGCCTGTAGATGAGTGAAGCCTTCAGAGCCCTAGCCATTAGATGAATGTAAACTGTGGAGTTATGGCCTGTAGAAGAGTGTAACTGCAGAATCCTGGCCCTTAGATGAGTGTAAACTGTAGAGTCCTGGCCTGTAGATGACTGTAAACTGTAGAGGTATAGCCTATAGATCAGTGTAAATTGTGGATTCCTGACATGCAGATGAGTGTAAACTGCAGAGTCCTAGCCTGTAGACCAGCGTAAAATGCAGAGTCCTGACCTGTAGATGAGTGTAAACTGTAGAGTCCTGGCCTGTAGATGAGTGTAAACTGTAGATTCCTGACCTGTAGATGAGTGTAAACTYTAGAGTCCTGGCCTGTAGATGAGTGTAAACTGTGGAGTACTGGCCTATAGATCAGTGTAAACTGTAGATTCCTGACACACAGATGAGTGTAAACAACAGAGTCCTGGCCTGTAGATGAGTGTAAAATGTAGAGTCCTGACCTGTAGATGAGTGTAAACTGTAGAGTCCTGACCTGTAGATGAGTGTTAACTGTAGAGTCCTGGCCTGATGATATTGCTCATCTGTTCTGGCCCATTCTTCTGAACAGTGGCTGTGTTGTGTGGGTGGCTGTGGCAGTGTGTTTAGGGGGTTTGTCCTGGAGCTGTTAGGTCACCAGTTTGATCCCCCATTCCAGTTGTCTCTGTTGTTGTGTCTTTGAGCAAGACATTTCACCACTAATGCGTCTGATGTGTGTCTCATCAGTGTATGAATGTGATTGGCACTGATTAGTCTCCATAGATGATTGTACATGTTAGCTTTGTAGTGAGATCTTATAGAGTGCTGAGTGAATGGGTAAATGAGTGTAGAATGTAGTGTGAAGCACTTTGAGTATCCTAGTTGGATAGAAAGGCAAGTACAGTCCATTTACCATTTGTTTCCCTTATGTGTAACTAATCACAGTCCTCCTTGCACTTTACACATTACTCTGTTTWTGCAGAGGGACCGGATCTTTGGGGTGGACCAGTCTTTGCCATAATGTGTTGTGGGGTTTGAAATTCACTGGGATGTCATGTTTAGAGAATAAACGTATCAGTTTCTCTGAAATTCCTGCAACAAATCGAATGACCACTAGTCTGGGTCTGGGTTTGAGGTCTTCATTTGTGTCCTGTTTGGGTTTCTTGTCTGCTTTGAGAAAAGCCCAGTCAGGATAACTGTACTGCTCCAGGGCCTGTCTTGTGTGTGACTTCTCATTCCCCCTGCCTCCTGTGTTTGTGGGGACATTGGCTGCTCTGTGGTCTAGAGTCCTGACGACCCCTAACTTGTGTTCCAGTGGGTGATGGGAGACAAACTGTAAATGTTGATTGTCAGCAGTGTCATTCATCAGTGCGAGAGAGAAGATGCAATATTCTTCTCCTGACATATCTGCCTTGTTTTGTGAAGGCATCAGTTTCTCCTTTTCCTCTGTTTTTTTTCCCTCTGAAACACAGTTATCACCTGCTGTCAGAAAACAGCTTATATTTCACGTCAAATCATGTCACAAACAGCACAAGTCTTTGAAAATCTGACACTTTTTGTCCTGGCTATGATTTACTTAAATATGTTCAGGTTTTCATCTCAACACATGTGAATTAAAAAACGGGTCAAACTGAGCTAGCATAAACAAGCACTGATTGATTAGTAGTGCAGAGTCGGTGCACAGCTCTCTTTGTTAATGCTTTGAGAGTCCCACAAAGTCACAAAATTATGATTGGTGACAACGAAAGTAAAAGTAAACATTTGGTGATTTTGGTCTTTTTGAATAATTTGACAACATTATGTATCAAATATATTCACAACCTAAAGTTTTTAAAAATATATATTTTCATCTTATGAATGGTTTTCTGACAGAGTTTGACTTTACTCCAAAAGTTAAACATTTATAGAAATTCAGTATATTTAAGAATAACTTTCAAAGAGTGTCATTATGATCCATCCAATGGTTCATGTGATGTTTTAGTAAAAAAAAAACACATGCACACAATTGCCCATCAGCTTAAAATGAAGATGATAGAGAATAATTTTTAGCAAGTGCTTATTTTTGACACCTTCACATCTGTTTTTATTTTATTTTATTATTTTTTTGAGTCATTCAAAACTTGAGTTATTTTCTGGTTCATTTAAAAATGTTTAAGTGTGTTGTTGGTGTCATATTTAAGATTTGTGTAGCTTTTTCTTTTAAAAAAATCCAAACTTTTGTGGAAATGTTTCTACATCGTAAGTATAGAGACATGAAGCACACAGTGTTTAATAAATCTGTCCTCCTGTGTCTGTTCTTGTTTCTTACAAAAAGATGAAGCTCTGCTGGTGGCTGATCAGTTTGTGGTGACGTTTGACGGTCGCTTGTTCGAGCTCAAAGATTCATGTCCACTGCTTCTGGCCCAGGACGTCCGCAGTGACCCCTCATTCATGCTGCTGCTCCATGCAGAACCCCACAGCCTCCTCCTGATACATATGAAGAACATTACGATCAACATTCAGTCCACTGGGCAGGTTTGTGCTGCCTTGGCTGTGACAGGATGCAGTGTTTTAGATACTGCTGCAGCATCAGATCAAGGCTTACAAACACTGAAACTGATGAAAGTTTTTTATCCACAGGTGAAGGCTGACTGCAGCAGTGCAGTCACACATTACAGCGAGAGTGGACTGACTGTGAAGACAGAGTCAAATGTTGTTCAGGTGTCCAGTCAGGATGGACAATCTGTGTGGTGTGATTTGCAGCTCGAGGTGTGCAGCTTCACTCTGGATGGATGGTTACACGGTAGGACTCATCCAGTTTTACTTGTTAACCTATTCATGAAATCGAATTTACAGAAGTAAAAAATATATATATATATTACAGTTTTGTTAATTGAAAGTGAAGATGTAGTATGTTTCTGTAAGTATTTAGATCCTTTATTTAGTCCTGGGTTGAAGCACCTGTAACAGCAGTTACAGTAAATAGGTACCACTTCTAGAATCATTTTCAGGTCTGTCCATAAATGTTTGATAGAGTTTTTCCATGGACTCTGCCCTTCTCAGGTTGACTCGGTGCAGACTCCGAGCCTTTCCATTGGCCAATCCCATCTGCTTTTAGGACCGACAGGCCAAACAGAACTGAGCTGAAGTAGACTGCAGGCCACTGATTGGTCAGAGTCAAACCCACAGTTTTTAAAACCGTGTAACTGTAGCATTCCTTTATCATTTCATTTAGTTAAAAATAATAAATCAATTCAAATGGCAACAGTTAGACCAGTGATCTATATTACTGGATTGGCCGTCATGTGACCTGCTTGCTTCGCAAGAGGAAGTTTTATGCATTGAGCTAATACTTGTCAAGTTCTCAGACAGGTCAGGTTATTCACATACTATGATTTATACACCCAGTATTTGTGTGTTTTTCCACATTTCCAGACAAAAAGAAGAAACAAAAATTGTACCAGATGTGGGTCAGGTTCAGATACACCCCTTATCAATGGAAGCTAAAGAATAATTATTCATATCAAATTTTGCGATTTTATAGTTATTCTATTGAAGAAAAAAATGTTTGTTAAACATAGATGATTCTATCTATCTATCTATCTATCTATCTATCTATCTATCTATCTATCTATCTATCTATCTATCTATCTATCTATCTATCTATCTATCTATC
>NW_013953592.1:28392-32764 GCF_001266775.1 Austrofundulus limnaeus
TATTCACTTAAAGAAAATAAAAACACTTTAAAATGATTTTCTTCTTATAAGTGTAGAAAATAAAATCAAAGACAAAGAAAAAAAAACAATAGAAAAGTTTTTTTTTTTTCACCAGGGTTACCTCTACATACATCCTGATGTGTGCGTGGAACCCAGCACACGCAACTCTTTAATGCATACCCACTGCTGACACATGAGGCCCTGGAGCTCAGTCAGAGGAACCAACAGGTTCTTAGTCTCCTTCTCCGTTTATTGCTCGGTGTGATCAGGCTACATTCATTTTATACATGCATTGTCAGGAGGCCTACTACAGAAAGAAGTGCGATTTGAAAATGCACACTTGTCTAACCTCAAACAATAGGTGAACTCTGACTGATGATGAAGAGAAATGGAGTTTAAACGAAAGTTCAACTCTGGAAAACTGATGGCCTCACCTGCTCCTGCAGACCTCCATGTCTCAGCTGCGTCCAGTTGTCGCAATCCCAGCCACATCCAATCAGCTCCTGTCCATCGTGCATAAAACCGTCATCTCAATCGCCCCGTCTGCATGCCAGCTGACAGTCAACCTACCACCACCCCTCCTCCACCCTTCATCTTCAGAAGGGGGTGCACCTGGTCCAGTTCTTCATGTCTCTTTCCAGTCCTTCAGCCCAGCTGGTCGAGGCAGATGGCCGCCTGCCCTGAGCCTGGTTCTGCCGGAGGTTTCTTCCAGTTAACAGGGAGTTTTTCCTCTCCACCGTCGCTCAGGATGGGAGTCTGTGTTGAAGTGATTCAACACAACCTGCTGGCTTCCTCTTTTTTAATTTATTTTTGACCTCCACCACCAGTGTCGGGCCCCCGGGGGGATCATATCTCTTACCCCTAACTTAAAGCATCTTATATGAGATTTCAGCTTCGCACAGCGCTCTCGTCCTCTGCCGGGGTCCGAGCGCCAAACTCTAATGCTCTTTATGTCATTAATCATGTTGGTCCAGTCATGTCAATAAACCTCCTAATTTCAGTCTGTCTTTGTGTGAGTCCTTCCAGGTTGAAATGGTACCCATCTGAAGGTGCTGTTAAAGGCTTGAATATCTAAACCTGTGATAWTTTCAATACAACTCGTTGTTGTGCTGAGTGTGAATCAGAGGCGATTGCTCTAAGACTGCAACAGAAGCTCAGCTTCCCCTAAAATGTAAAAAAAAAGTGATCAAATATACACTGTTGTGTGTTCATGTCATTGACTAAATATGCACTATAACGCGCTCAACTTTTGTTCAGAATCAGCTTCTTATCACTGGTAATGACGCAGCTTTCCTCTCCCTCATTCCCACAGCGTCACAGTGCTTTAAACAGTCGGACGCTGAGCGTCCACAGACTTCAATAGTGAGGCACAAAAAAATGCAGCGAAACGAGACAAGTCATTGGATAAATGCTGGACTTTGTCCTGCCCCAGGACGCTGAACGTCTCTGGTGGTCTATGGAGCAGTGGGCGGGTTCGAACGCCCAGATTCTACATGATGATTGGATGATCTGTCTGAGCCTGAATCCCTTTTTGATTGACAGTGAAATGAGCGAATCAGAGATCTTTTGGTGTAAATATTCAGTGGGAGCAGTTTTTAGTTTCGTTTCTGTTCTGAGCTGAACCGGAGACTTTTCTAAGCCTCTTAGCTAAATTTTCTTTGTTAAAAACGACTAGCAACAAATCGAGTTTTTATTTCTGGTGGATTTTATTGTATCTGCTTGTGTTTGGAGACAGACTTCAATCACTCTTTCTGACGTCTATCACAGTTTCTGTCCAGCTGAGCCCCTCCGCCATCACAAAGCACTCAAAGGCGGAGACACTTCACTCTAGCCTCACGCCAGTCCCAGCTAGTGAGTTAGCTAGGTAGCAAGCTGCATATAATGTCAGAGAGTTTCAATGTGGACCGGATTTTGGCAAAGCCATTTGATACAGTCTTGTTTACAAAGAAAAACTTCAACAGCAGGGCTGATCAACTCCTCAGATTAGTTTGGTTCAAAAGGTGGGGAAACGTAAGATTATAAAAAAACATTTTTATTGATCCCACACGGGGAAATAACAGGTCTTTTCGGCTGTTCTGGTATGACAAAGTGAGCTTGCTGCTGTAAAAGACTATAGAACAATCTGGAAAATGATTATAAAAGCAGTGGATCAATTAATTCCTTTAAAAAAACCATCAAAGTAAAATTGTCAAAGAATTATGAAATTGTTTAATTTGTATTTGTATGAGTCACTGTTTGAGGAGTTGAATTTTTTGTTTAGTTTTATTATTTGGTTTAGTGTTTGAAATTAATATTTTTTTGTAAATGGGAGCAGATATCAAGATCTTTTTCTTCTGCTGCTGCCTTTCATTTTTTTATTTGTATTGTTTTGTTGTACATAATGGTTTGTTTGTTTTTTAATGAAATGAACTTAAAAAATGATCTGTGACAGGGTCACAGATCATTTTCTTGAAAAGGAATGGAGGGTAGAATTTATAACCGACACATTTTATTATGTAGGCCGAAACTGAGCTTCCTCTCCTTGAAAGACCAGCATCCGCCAATGGTGTGAATTAATATGGAAAAAAATCATTTAAACAAATTCATTCAACTGCAAAATAACAAAATTACTTTTGTATGCTTAGGTGCATCTTCTGGTCTTCTTGGTACAAACGACAACGATGCAGGGAATGAATTTCTTTTGCCTGACGGCTCTCAAGCTCAAACATTGGAGGAATTTGTCCACAGCTGGCAGGTATAGTAAATAAAACATGGAAGTGTTGCTTAGCTGAGTTAATCTGCAAGTTTAGAGTTCTTAAATGTCTGTTTTCTGTCTTTAGCTACAACCAAAGTGCAGCAAACGTCCAGCTGAAGCTGCTTCTAAAGCAGCCATGAGTGCAGTGAGCTGTGACTTCCTGTTCTCTGCTCCTGATTCACCACTCAGTTCCTGTTTTAGGGTGGTGAGCAGAAAAACACAACTGACTTGCCTCAGCTTGAATTCATTCATGGTGTCAKGCAGCTTTGATAGCATTCATTATGAAACTTTAAGCTCACTTCATTATTGTCTTGCATCTAAGTGAAAATAGCTGTATTATGAAAGTAAATTAGTTGCAACACTTGTGAAAATATAACTTTGATTAAAGCACCTGGAGGTAAAATTTCAGCTGCAACAAGGTTTTACAGGAATAATTTCTGAACGTAAAGTTGCAATAAAAYATTTAAGAATCTGAAAAATTGCCCACAAACATAACTGGATACGACATATCGGTAGCATATATGACCCCCGCATGTACGCAAAACACCAGAACTCTYCAGAATAAAATTATTGTTTTGGGTGGGGTTGTTGTTCATTGGTGGGCTTGATGGATAGCCCTTCATCAGAGCTAAAAAAAATAAAATAAAATAAAATAAAAATTAAAAACTCTGAAGCTCCTATGTTGAATTGTTTCTGAGTTAAAAGCATTTTTGTATGTCCAGACACACACTTTTCAGTTGGAGCCCACTGCTCAAATATGAGGTCTATCATAAAACCGTTGGCTGGTACAGGGTAGGTTGGACACATCTACATTCCTGACAAATTTCACATTGATCAGTGTAGTCGTTTTTGTGATACGGGGGTCACACTTCAAAAATACACACTAATAAATGATGAATTAGGACTGTGTAACTACAATAAGAATCTAGGTCCATACATATATTGTTTTTCACGCTGTGGCAGAAGTTTTTCAAAATACCAGCAAACCTTAACAACCTGCATTAATATGGTCAGGTGATTGGGACACATTTGGTTCACATCATGTTCAAGATTGATGAAGTTGTACAAAAACCTCCACTTCTATCCCTTACAAGATGGTTTTTACAAACATTATGGGTTGAAATTTTTATCAATTTGGCTCAGTTTCATTAAATAAAACATGACAGTTTATTATTTCATGAGTTGATCCTCTGAGGTTTTCATACAGCTTGATAGGATATTTTTTCATAATAAAACAATTTATTAAACTACAGGGGGTCAGATGTTACATAAACTTATGATAATTCAGTTTGGCTGAGAGCAGAGACTTTTGGAGATAAAAACTGGAAACTGACTGTGGTCTGTCCTGGTTTAGGACCTGATGCCTGTCAGTTCTGACAGCAGACTCTGTGTTCTCAGGTGGATCCTGCTCAGTTCTGGTCCGTGTGTGAGMTGAGCTCCAGCAGAGCCCCCTGCAGATTAGCTCAGGCTTTTGTCCACCTCTGCCAGCAGAACTACGTACCTCTGGAGGTTCCGGTCCAGTGTAGTAAGTGGATCAGTGCTCAGGATGTGCACTTTTACGTGACAGTCTCTAACTCCAGCATGCTTAGATTTTATTTATTTATTTATTTATTTATTTATTTATTTATTTATTTATTT
>NW_013953592.1:34257-35890 GCF_001266775.1 Austrofundulus limnaeus
CCCAAAAAACACCAAATAAGGCTATGTTTCCTGCCCGACATACAAGGAAGTGTCCTTTCATAAATGGTATTTCAAATTAAAATAGAAGAACTTTACGAGTTCAGAGACTGAAGTCCCGTTTTCAGAGATCCAGAAGAAAAAAAAATCTGTCATTTTTAGCAGCGTCAGACCTGCTAAAGCCCAGGAATGAAATAATGACTGCTTGTCGTGTCTCCTGTCACAGAAATAAGAATCTAAATCCTATTTATCTCTCTCTTTAATCCTGCTCTGGTTTTTCTTTGGTCAAATATTTTTAATTTAATTGTAAACAACTGTTACATAAATTTCATTTAGCGGTCGCGCACCGCTACCCCCCACCGTTGCAAGTGTCAGATGCGTTTCTGAAAAAAAAAGGCATTTTAAAATGCCTCAAAACTTCAGTTAACTTCATCTTAATATTGTTGTGCTATATAAAAAAATTAATAGGCAATTTATTTTATATTAATCAGTTTATGCTGTTAGTTTATTACATTTAAAATCTAATTCCAATTCAAACAGAAAAGTGTCTTGTAAACATAATTATGGGGTGTGATTTATTTTCAACTCGAAATATGTTCTAACTAGTGAAATATAAAGTTATTAGTGAAGAAAACCCGTCTGGATAACAGCAGACTGACTGCTCGTAAAATATACGACAGGTCTGGACCACTCVTGAATTTTGTTCGTATCTGAAGAAAACCTTAGAATACGAAAACATTGGTGAATGCCACAAATTCTCCTAAATCACTCGTACGTACAACTTAAGAACAAATCTGTGCGTACGAACGGTTCTTGCATGAGGCCCATTGAGTTTAGTGTGCATTATTCATTTGCTGCCCTGGATGATGGGAATGTAGTTGTGTATCTTGGACTTCTGTCTCTGTGTGACACACTCGGCGATCCAGACGATGTTACGGATCTCCTGCTGCTTCAGTTTGAAGTAGGAGTAAAATACACCAAAGTTGTACTGCTGCAGGAATGTAAGTACATTCAGTTTCACCTGTCAAAACCACAGAGAGGAAGTTAGTTTTAAATGCATTCATAATAAAAAAGGCAAAACAGTTCAACCTTTTTAACTGTGGTATCAGGACAAAACAAATACAATTTAAGCCTCAGATTTCTAAAGGATTAACAGCTAAAATGCCAGCCATGTTTATGTTAAGTGATTATCATCAGTGTGAGCACTTGAGTATACGAGTGTTGGCWTGACACCAAGCAGGGAAAACATCAGCAATGACCTTGGAGAAGCAACTGTTGCTGCCCATCAATCTGGGAAGGTTTGAAAGTTATTTCCAAACTGCCAGCATTTAGAGTYCATCATTCTGCTGTGGGGAAAATCCAAGCAAATTCAAGATTCCATGGAACGGCTCGCGCATTGCTCAGCTCAGTGGAGTCTGCAGGTCTCAGTTAGCAAGTTATATATATATACAGTGACACGTGTCAACACGTATCGATACAGTTTGGTAATGTGTCGAAATGACACATGATGCCTCATCTACCCATCACTACAGCTGACTGTGAACAACCCACATCTTTAGCAGCAATGCATGAATTTACCTTCTTCAAGAAGTTTCACAATCCTCTCTTTTGTTTCAAGAGACATTTCTCTTGTTGG
>NW_013953592.1:36781-37964 GCF_001266775.1 Austrofundulus limnaeus
ATTTCAATTAGAAAGTCAAATCAAGGCAAATACTGTATCTCTGGATGTCAGGATGACCAGGTGTCAAAATGTACAGTAGCTTCTTAAAAAGCAGGAATCTGAAAATGTGCTTCGTTCATTTTGACCTAATCGGATGTAATCCTTGGTTTGATGTGATGGGTCACATATCAGCACCAACAGCTCATCCCAGCTGTCAGAACCGTGGTGGAGGGCTGGTGGTTCAAGCACTCATTGACCATGAACTTTGTAGCATTCTAGAGTTAAATGTGAGTCCATCTGTCTGACAGCTGGCGCTCAGACCAAACTGAGTCCAACAGAACAAATATCCCAAACATRGCAGCATTTGAAATGCTTGAATTACATGCATACAAACACAAATCAACAGTAGCTTACCTCTTGCTCAAAGAATCTGTCTTCAAGAGTCTTAAAATCTGATCCTGGTTCTGGCTGATCAAAGATGAGCTGATAGTCCTGCAGAGAGGTTTCAGAAAGAAGTAACACTACAATAACACAGCAGCAGTTCTGGTGACAGTATTCATAAACAAGACCAAACTCACAGGATAAGAGTCGGCCACAGCCWTCACCTGATCCACGTCCTCTGCTTTGGCAAGGAGGCGCAGTCCCTCAGGGAACAGTTTCCCACAGGATGGATACAGGGCGCTCCTCTCTGCACCACCCAGATCTGTCTGGAATGAGTTCACTGTGATGATGAAGGCCCGCCTGTCTGCCTCAAACTGCAGCAGCACACAAAGTGTTCACAACAAAACAAWTCTTCAACAGCTTGAAAAACTTCAAGAGAGAGTAAAATGTACCTGCAGAATGGGACACATTGTGTTCTTTGTAGCACCGCCCAGATTCTTACAGAAAGAGTGGAAAGATTCTAAATAGGCCTTTAAGAGAGAAAATAAACCATTAAAACAAAACTCTGGATTCATCTGCTGCTTTTTATACCAACGTTTAATAGTAATGACATTCTGTAGAGTTACCAACTTTCATAACTGAAATGAGAAACACTGATTGGACAGGCTAGTGTAGTGGAGGGGGTACTATTATTTTATTTACATGATATTTAGAAAAACACTGTTTTTACTTGGAGTGATTTCATCAAAGAAAATATAACTGAACTTCAACCAAGCAGAGATAAGATAAGATAAGATAAGATAAGATAAGATAAGATAAGATA
>NW_013953592.1:38758-40856 GCF_001266775.1 Austrofundulus limnaeus
GGCCCGAAGAATTCAGTCCCCCAAAATCAGCGCAGCTATAGTTCAGAAATATTGATGGAAACTGTTCATTTCTGTGCAGCTTCCAGCCAGCTCTGGAAAAGCAGATTAGATGGGCGAAAGGAGGGGGGAAGGTGGGGGGCAGAGCCTTTGTCGACACATCCAGCCAGGAAGAATTTAGTCAACAGATCCAACAGATTCAACAGATTTTAACTGGTGTTTTGCTTTTTTAGCTAGCCTTTATCAACTTTTAGCTTGCATTTGCTACTTTTAAGTTTTAGCTGCTGTTTCACTATTTTTTACTTTTGGAATGCTTTTGGCTGCTTTAGCTAGAATTAGCAACTTCATCTTTTAGCTGGTGATTTTTAACTTTTAGCATTTGCTACTTTTCTCTTTTAGCTTTTGTTTAGCCTTTTTATTTTTGCCAAATATTGCATTTTTTATAATCTCTGATTTAAAAAAAAGGCAAATGTCAAAAATAAAATATGTGTGAAAACAAATGTCACCAAGTCTTTCAGACTTATTACAAACTTTCTGTCATCAAGGTGTTTAAAACAGCTTGTGGTCAAACCAACAAAACAGAACCTGTAACAAACAATCTTTTTGTCTCTGGATGGATGAAGGTGCTTCTGWCATGAACTGACCTTGTACAGCTTGTTTCTTAGGATCTCAGCTTCCATCTCATCCAGGTTGGTGTCTGTTGTAGCATCAAGGAAAAATTGAGCTACAACCAATAAAAAAAGAGTAAAAACACTCAGATACGAAATTCATCAAGTTGTTTTTGTTTTTCTTCAGTAGGACCTAAAAAGGTAGAAGTAGTTGAGCATTATTTTCCTAAAAAGTAGACTGAAAATATTCATCATTTGATTTTTTYCCCATATTGCTGCCTCAAAACCTGGAATTCAGTGATGCACACAAAATAACTATAAACTCTAAAGAAACGTACTTAAATTCTAAAGATGTATATAAAATTTGAAATCTGGTGCGTAACTGTTTTTATGTCTTGATGCCTCTGAGATCTGGTGGACARGCTTCTCTTTACAGCCATGCGTAAGAGTTCTGAAGATAAAGGTTGGGGCTCAATTCCAGGTTGTAAAGTAACAAAAGAGAAATAAGTTTCTCACACCCTCTGGTTATCAATGAAAAGTCAAAATAATTATGTTGACAAAAATGTATGTGTATGTAAATATATAGATTAATGCTACCTTAGGTACCGTAATCTACATTGTCCACACCCTTGTCTTTAACTCGACCCTGCTCGAAACAACACCAATCGGGGGGGCTAGCTAATCTTTAAAATGAGTCTCRAACATCGACTCCAAAAATCTTCTGTGTCTCAGGACCTGCAATGACTCAGTGATGGAAAATGATGCAGAAATTAATCATGTGAGAAGAAGAAACAAGTCACCGAGCGRCGTGTCCACCAGGATGGTTGAACAGAGCTCAGTCGGGGTGCGAGCAATGCCCACAGCTGCTAATTGGTCCAAAGCTCCGAGCGGGTGGCACCGTGGGAGCAGCTCTGCCACGTCTCTGTGTTTCAGGGCCCCGCTGATCAGCATCACCAYGTTGTCGATCATGTAGCTGTAACTATCAACAAAAAGGACCGTTTGTTTTGCCCAACCCTGTTTTAAAGTATGTTTTCATACAGGTGATTTCAAATGACAGTGAAGGAATCATGCATTTCTGTAAGGAATAACAGATCTTTAATTCAAGAATAATATATCTGTGTACAAATGTGGATTTCTGTTAGTCTATATGTTGTGGTCTTTTCAAAAAAGTGTGTGTATCTTACGTGATATAATCCAGGAAGGTGGAAAGTGGGAGGAGGGCATTGGAGCGCAGGCAGCTGAATTCAGTCACCAGATTCTCCCTCAGTTTAGTGTCCAGTAGAGACACGGTTAGATCATCTGCATGCGAGGACAGAAGTTTGCCATAATCTGTGGTCTGAAGGTGTAGCTTCATGTCTGAAGACAGAATACAGATCTGTATTATGCATATGTGTATATATAAAAAAAAAAATTCCCTTCTCACCCTCCGCGGGTGGTCTCTTTCATCCTCTGAGCTCGGGTCCTCTACCAGAGGCCTGGGAGCTTGAGGGTTC
>NW_013953592.1:49557-60952 GCF_001266775.1 Austrofundulus limnaeus
CGTCAATATGTGACGACTCGGGAGTGAGAATGGGTTGGCTCAGCAGTGGTTATGTTCACCATACATCCCTGAAAAGGGGGAGCCAAGACTAAAACAAAAGGCTTAAAAAATGTCACTGACATATTTTCATTATTATTCTCACTTTCTGAGTGTAAAATCCTTTAATCTTTTTACTAAAGGTTTAATTTAAATGTAAAAAAAATATGTCTAAATATTAAATTCTAAATCTAAATGTCTTTTTCCATCTGATGTATTTTACCCACCATTTTGGGTCACGGGGGTCTGTAAAAGTTAAATCTTAAATGTTGTGGCTAGATGTTAAAGTTTACATTTAAGTATGGAATGGAATGCAGCCTTTCCGGTTGGTGCTTGGCTGTTGTGGTACAGTCATCATCCTGCAACAAAAGCAACGCTGCTAACTTTGCTAACACTGCTAACACTGCGGTTGCCTTTGTCTCAGGATGACAAGGTCATAACAAAAGACTCACATCAACAGCAAAGGCCGTGTTCCATTCTAAAACACTTAAAGTTAAACTTTATCATTTAGTTGCAAAGATTTTAAATTGGGGGGGTGAAGCCCCTGAATTTAAAGAGACAGCCTCAAAATGAGTTGATTTGAGACCACCTTAGAAAAMGGGTGAAAGAGGGGCTTGTGGAGTTACAATAAGGAGGAAATCAGACCACAGTGTAGTTCCACTTATATAGACCCCAACTGAAGGATTAAAATGTGAAAAAGAAGGATTTAAAATCATCATATGTCCACTTTAATATTTATTGTTTGTCAAAATAGTTAACTAGGATTTTACACTCAGAAAGTGAGCTAAATGATGGAAAGACACTGATGATCCACAAAATGACCTCCTTGAGAATAACATCATTTAAMTGGAAGTAGTATGGCATTCTGTCAACTCCATAAGATGTCAACACTGTCAGGATTTCTAACTGACGGTGTTGACGGTCTCAGTGATGGTGCTGAAAAATATCACAATCTTTCTAGTTTATCTAAATATGTATCTAGTTTAAGTCATAGCAGTGTCATTGTGTGTGGTGGGTGAACAAAACCACTCAAATCAAGCCCCCTGTTGTCATGTTGAGCTAAATTAGAAGGCTGTAATCAGCTGTGACTGTCTCTATTAGACAAACTCAAACTAAAACAACCATAGCATCATATTCAGAGAGGCTTTTATTGAGCTGCATTTATTTTTGTTCTCACCCACAGAGAGAAATTCTGGGAAAGTTATTTCAGACATTCTTGATAAATGAGCTCCAGGTGAAGAAAATGTGTAAATAAAATGATCTCTGTCAGCTCTGCACTGCACTCTCAGTTCTTACCTTCCAGTGACTCACACTGGGTCAGGTTCTGATAGTCTGCCTCAGTCAGAATCCCAGCTTTCATTCCTCGAACCAGACCCTCCAGGTAGCCATGATCCACGTTAAAACTGAGCTCATTACACACGGCCATGATGCCAGATGACTTACTGACTGCACTCAGATCTTTAAACAGGTTTTTATTGTAACTTCTGCATTTATTTCTCTGTGACTAACATTCATCTCTTCCTCTTTCAACACAGAAGGGTTCTGCAGTTTTCCTAAAAATGCCTTAGGTAAATTCATCATGACTGTTTGAAGTAATTACTCATATTTTCTGGATTATTCTGGTTCTTTAAGCGAAAAACAGTCCTGTCTGATGAACAGTGAACCATGGAGTCTTGGTGTGTGGCAGGAAAAGAAAAACTGTTTCCAAAAAAACCCTCATCTTCACTGATCGTTTAACAAGAAATGTCTGGATGTATTTGAAGTCAGACAACAGATTGGGGAAAAGGGTATTTATTATTTTATTCCCTGAAGTCAGATTTAAGTCAATTTTAATCCCTGGTCTTTTGTTTTGTGCTCCTTTTTAAAAGTCAAATAGTTTATCACATCAGCAGTTTGTCTTTCRTAACAAGACACAGAACATTTCCTTACTGAATCATGAACTGGACAGTTACTAAGCAACATCAACCTCTAGATTGCTGAATGACTGTAAGTTTCAAAGATTTAAAGCGCCTCAAGTTGGACGGACTACGTTCAGACCAGGACTCAGATTAGACACGCATCTGAAGAGGGAGGAGAGACTTGTTTTTTTTTTTCAATCTGTCTTTAATGGTGGATGAAATAAAGATGAAATAAAGAAAATGGCTTTGCTTTTTTGAGATCAAGCTAATGTTGCGTACAGCAGATAATTAATTCACCAGATGATTTAGAGGCAGTCTGTTCGGTGAGTTTCACCACTCCAGGAGCTGCGAGCTGAAAACTATTTTTGTCCTGAGCTCAGTTAAACACCGCAGTCAGTTTAACGAGACCCACATCCGTGCTGATATCTCCAGCCAGAACACCAACTGCAGACGGTCGGTTTCAGCTAAAGAGCTCCTGCCCCTCTGTTTCAGGTTAGTGGGCAACATTCAGAAAACCGTCACGTGATTGGAGCAGCAAAAGTTCAATATTATTTTTATAGACTTTGCATGTAAACTGGTTGCTCCTGCGTGTACRGTGTCCGGTGTGTACCCTGCTTTAAGATTATTTTGGAAGAGGCACTTTAATCTGACATCCAGAGAGTTTTCACCTCTACATACATGATGGTGGCTCTGTTCTAATTACACAACCTATAATGTGCTGGATTGTGGCAAGTTTGGAAAACCTTTTGGAGTGAAGGCAGTCATGAAGGTGCTACAGGACAATCTTAGTTTTCAKTAGATTTCTTTACAAAGGGGCAGTGTACATTAACTGATGTTAAAATAAGTCAAATGTAAATTGGAGATGGACAAAACCTATTTGAYACTTTTTCTGACTATTTTCTGGATTCTCAAAATACTTTTCTGTGTTCTCCACACACCAACAGTTGCTCTGCCCCCAGSGTCACACCCTGGCTCGACTCACTTTGGAGTCAGGATGCAGCTTTGGAGATAAAGCTACCATAGTGGGAGTGGGTATATCGATACCAGTATCAATACTATTGATACCAAGATGAGTATCGGATCGGATGGATACTGTGTGTGTGTGATGGAAACGTTTTTTATTTAAACTTTATTTGCACTACTGACATAATTGTTAGCAAGTAAAGGGAAAAATAAAGTCAGTAGTGCAGAGTCCAAATTATTTGGAGTTAGTCATTAGTCCTCTACATCATGTTGTGTGCTGGGGAAGTTATTTTTTTGTTGTGTTGTTGAAGCGGGAATTGTTTTGTTTTCGTACTGTTTGATAATTTTTTTTGCCACTGATTTTTGGTCAACTGGCTGCACCGATGAACAGGAAATTTGGCAGAAAAGCAGATGTGTCTGACCTACACTGCGCCAGCCAACGCTTTTATGATAGACCCCATAATTGAGGAGGGGGCTCCACCTGAAAAGGGTGTGTCTGGACATACAAAAATGCTTATAATTCAAAAACTATTAGGAGCTTCAGATTTTTTTTAAACTCTGATGAAGGGCTATCCATCAGACCCACCAATGAGCACCCCACCACCACCACTCTGGACCCCCACCCAAAACAATAAATCTGTTCTGGTGAGTTCTGAGTTCTGGTGCATTGGTGTTATGCATATGTGCGGTGGTCTCTGATGCACCAGAGATTTTTTTTCTTAAACACATGTTGTAGAAGGCAATAATTACATTGTTTATATTGTTGTAAGCGTTTAATACAAAACATTTAAAAATCTCTGTTCTGCATTTTATCATAATCGACTATCCAGCCATTACACGTCCTTCCTTTCAGGGTCACGGCGTCAATGGTGCCCATATCCAGCAGTCACAGCTGACAGCATAATCGATTAACTAAAAGCAAAATCCCATAATTAATCAATGAAAATGACAAGTATCTGCATCGAATCGGCAATACTAGTCCTGTACTTACACTCAAAAAAATCTAAAGCAAATTTTCTCCAATTTTTTACTCAATTCAGTTGAGTAGAACCTGTTGACAAAATCAACACTTTTTTGTGTGTGTACTTGGTATCAGTCTGACACATTTGTGTAAAGTAAATGCGTTTGGAAAACATATTTTTTAAACAAAATCCACTACTTTTTTTGTGAGTGTTGGTCTTGATTGTGCTCAGACCTGTGAGAATTAAACCTTATTTCTCCAAACTGTTCAGGATTTACAACACGTAAGATAATTATTAACTTTTACACAAAACATTGATCTTTGGCTGAACTTTTTCATTCAAAACCCTATAGTGATCATCCATGTTCTGAATGACTTTTAAAGATGTCATCCAGTGTTAAAGGGGTCTTTCAATCAAATCAAATAATATTTATACAAAACCTAMGATTGATTCTTCTCATTAGTAAAAATACCAAGATTTTAAAGTATTTCAGGATATATCTACTGGAAATAAATGCACTGAAATCAGAGGCTTACAGCATATTTATTAGATGACAAATAAAAGGTAGAACTCATGAATTCACATTTGAACTAATAATTAAATACAAGAAATTATCATAATAATTATGCACATAAAATAGTTTTCCACATCAGTCTGTAGTGGTGTACATGTTTGAAAACATTAAACAGCAACAAGACTGGGAAACACAAAAAGAACCAAACACATTTTGAGTGATTTCCTGTAGTAAAGGAAATCTGGAAACTAAAACTTGACAGTAAAAGGATGTTTCTGTCACAACCTAAGTGTTGAACTGGCTCAGACCAAAGAGCTGCTCCACAGTGAATAAACAACAGTAACTAAACTGGATATCACAGAGGGACACTCTTTACTGATTTGTTACAGTTTTTAGTGGTATTATGGAGAATTGATGYATTGTAAGTGAAATATAGCATTTATATTCTTTTACAGCTTTACAGTAAACATTTGAGTCATGACAGGAACTGGTGTTGGTGTTTTATGTGCTAAGATAGCTTACATTTAATATAGAAAAGAAAACTTTTAACTAAAGGAACAAACAAAGCTTATTTTTCAACGCAGTAATGTGCTGTCTTGGATTATCAGTGTGCATTGCCAATGCAATGCACACTATTGTGATTCATTTCCCATCCAAGTCATCTGAAATTTGGCATGTTTCTCCTCCTCCATGCTTTGACCTAGAGCTGCCATTGTAGTTTATATCTGTAAAGCTCCTGTGCCAAATGACGGCTGTGCCTTTTGGTGCCTGTAAAACTTATAGTTTATGAAAGATAAATGTTTAATAAATTTTAATGGCAGTCAATGGGACCTTGTATTGGTCTAATACTGCCCCATGCTGTACTCAACTTGGTACTGCACCATAGTTTAATATTTCTACTCAGTAGTTCAGTGTTTACAATACTAATATGATTGTATTTTCATGTTTTACTATAATATTGTCCTAATATTGCTTTATTGTTGTTATATATTTCAAATTAGTGACAACGATTACATTGGCAATGTGGCCTCTTTCTGCACACATGCAAACCAACCCCTGGCAGGGTTCTCTACCACAGCTCCAGTGGTCTAGTGGTTAGTGCCATGGGCTTTCATGTGGGAGATCAGGGTTTGAAACCCAGCAACAGCAACTTTAACAGAAAATCTCTACAAACTTCATATTGTCACACAATTATCCTCATTACAAACACCTGCTGACTTGATCAGCACAGGCTGGTGTAGAAACCACATTTGAACTTGGTCACAAGTTCATTCTGCAAGTCCATTGCGGCAGGCAATGGCATGCTACATGGCAATGCACACTTGTTTTTACATCGTAAAAACCCATGTCTAGTTGTTATTGTTTTGTTTTTCTTATACAGTACCACCCATCACTGTTCATCTTTGAGACCTGCCACATTACTGAGTTGCCACTGTTGAGGGTTGTTAACGATGTTCTTTTAGCCACAGACTCTGGTCACGGAGTTGTTTTGATGATAATGGACCTAACAGCTACTCCATGGAGCAATCATATCTCACCCAGAAACCTGGGTGGACCTTCAGGGTTCTGCTCTAAAGTGATTTAGATCTTATTCAACTGAGAGGAGACTTTTACATGTGGTGCGCCTCAGGGCTCTACACTTGGTCCTCTTCTCTTCTCCAAGTATTTACTTCATATGGAGTGTATTGCTTTTTGTTTGATTTGTTAAAATATTGGATTTATTAAAAAGCTGCTTTAGTGATCAGTGACAATTATTCAAACACCATTAATCCAAGTCAAATGAAATTTATGATTCTAAATAATCTTTAGACTGAGGAAAATTACACCTATATTTGAAATTTTCAAACCATTATTTGCCCTGCAGACTAAAAACATTTAAAATCTTTAATGGGCAGCAGAGTTTTTGTTTATACGTTTTAAAGTCAACATCAGTAAACATGATTAATTTGTAATTTTTTTTAATTATGTGTGTCAAATGTACAGGGACATGTTCTTATAGTTCATGGTTTCATGTATTTAAAAAAATTTTAAGAAAGGAATAAGCTCGACATAAGTCCCCGTGAACCAGATCCTAAACAAATGTCTCAAGAACTCAAAAATGATGACGGAGGATGAAGATGTTCTGTGATCGTCTACCTGGTGAACACAGTAAAGAATATTTAGTTTTCATTTATTTTCACAACAGATTCATTTGACTGGATTTTAAACAACCTCCACAAAATAATGGTCTTAAAACAACTCCCAGTTTTCTGATCTGTAAATAATGAGATGGAATTTCCACCCTTGGATCCACACACATTTTCTAAACATACTTTGTTTAGTTCATGGTCATGTGAGGGCCGAACCCTGACCCAGCAGTAAGCAGGTAGGTCACAAGGACATGTAAGACAAACAGACATGTTCACACATTTTAAGGTCAATTTAAAACATTTTTCTAGTTAATAAACCCCATGTTTCTGAACTGTGGGAGGAAATGAGAAATTAGAGCAACCAAAGACAACCACACATGTAGAGAAAACATGTAAAACCAAAGGTTTCTGCAGCTACTTACTGCAAATATTTAAATAAGAAAAAMATTTATGCACTTTTTAATTCCTCAAGGGAAGGAGGATGCTTCAATATAAATAYGTGTGGGGTTAAAGTACATTTTAGATAAACTTAAGCTCAGCTAAGCTATTTTCTCTGCAGAGAAACTTTGTTATATAGATGGGTTTTCCTTCAGGCTTTTCCACATCATYCACACTCTAAAAATGAAATGTTGGATTTACTTAACCATGTTATGTTACCTGGTTCCACTTAACTGAGTTGAGTAAATTCAAAGCAACATGCTCATGTTCTTTGGTTAAAAAACTGGTATATTGCTTTGAATTTACTCAACTCAGATAAGTGGAACCAGGTCATAACATGGTTAAGTAAATCCAACATTTCATTTTTTACAGTGCATCCATCAATTTTGTATCTGCTTCTTCCTTTTAGGGACACTTGTCCAGCAGTCACAGTGTGAGGTACACCTTGGACAGGTCTCCAGTCCGTCACAGGAACACATAGAGACAACYATTCRCTCTCTCACTCACACAGAGAGACAATTTAGAGTTACCAATGAACCTAACAGTCATGTTTTTTGGTCTGTGGGTGGAAGCTGGAGTGTCCGGAGAGAACCCACGCATGCATGGAGAGAACATGCAAACTCTACCCAGAAAGGGCCTTGGGCTGAGTTTCAATTCTTGAGAGGCATCAGCTCTACCAACTGAGTCACCATGCTGCACCCTTTTCTATTATGTGCTTTATTGATCTAAACCACCTCATGTCCCAAAGTAGTTATAATCATGAGTCTTGACAGTTTTCTGTAGATTGCTTGTCTCTGAATTGTTGTACTATTGATTACAATGATTGTCATACTTTTGGAACAACCTCAGTGAATAATGATTGTTAAAAGGCTTCTCTGGTTGGGTTTTGTGTGATATTTGAGGAATGGTCACATTTGTGCTGAAAAACAGAAAATGACTCCAGGCTCTGGGCCTGTGTGTGATGTTGTGTACCACTTTGTGCACATGGTTTGTATGTGTTACACATGTCTGTGTGCGCTCCTAGGTCCTCTTCAGACACAGAGGGTTCATTCTCCAGCAGTGACAGATGGTGTTGAAGAGCCGACAGCGACAGGAGGCGCAGGGGTCGCAGCACGGCACGTGTGAAGAGCAGCTCTCCATCAGGCGGCCGCAGCGCCGCGCCGGGGTCACATTGTTTGATTTGTGTTTCTGAAACATGAACATCAACAATGACTCAAAGCAAAACAGAAATGTTTCTTTAATTTCTTTTAAAATCATCTGGTGTGGGAATACATGTTTAAATGGCCATTTTATCCAGTTTGCAATGGGGGGTCTAAGTTGTGAACAGTTAATATCTTACCTGTTGTACATGGGTTTTTATAAGCTAAACTCAATTTCTCCAAACTGAGATCATTATGAGAGCTATCTGAAGCAGGTAAGAGGTTAACTGCTCATAAACTTTCCAAAGATCACCACTTCAAACAATAACAAGTGTAAAATAAAATACAGAATAAAAAATAATTACAGGATAGCCCAGAAAGCACCTGGTATTCCTAGTTGATCTCCCATCCAAGTATGTCAAAGGAAAGTTCTCATCAGTCAAGTTGTTAGATTGACTCCTACATAACCATCCCGGAGTCATGGATCACAGAGCAGGTGTCATGAAGAAGCTGACACTCAATCACAGGCTCAAACTGTGTCTGAACCTGAATTGCTCTGTGGAGGAGTGTGCGTTGGCCGTGGGAGCGCTGGTCGGTTATGACAGCGTTAAATCTGCCTCCAGAATGAATAGTGGAGTTGCCATTTTTCTTGATAGTGTGGAAAAAGTGAAATCTGTTGTTGAGAGTGGTGTGGTGGTCCAGGACACCTTTATTAAGGTTGTGCCCTTGGTTAACCCAGCCAAAAAAATTCATCTTATCCAACCCATTCTCACTCCCGAGTCATCACATATTGGTGCTTTTCCAAAGTTCCCTCTGCGTCCAATTTTGACGCGTCGGCTACTCCCCTTGCGTCATTTTTTGACGGTATGGGGCGGAATCTGTTGTAATAATTTCTGAAATTGTAGAAAATGCACAAAAACTACTGTTCCAAAGCCTAAAATTACCTAATATTTGCTGAAGACATCCTATCCCTGACCCCAGTTCCTAAACTTAACCATTTATCCTGATCCCTCATGTTAACCTCAGACCCCTGACCCAAAGACCACTATTGGCGCAACACGGAAAAGCCGTGTGCGACAAGGACTGATGCAAGGGGGTCACCCGATGCGTCAAAATAAGACGCAGAGGGAACTTTGGAAAAGCGTCAATATGTTGACAAATCGGGAGTGAGAATGTGTTATCTTATCACAAGTTCCRCCTTTTGTGTCCATTGAGGTGTTAACAAAGGAACTGGAGAGACATGGACAGCTTATGTCTGGAATCAAAATGACTCCACTGGGCTGTAAATCACCACATTTAAAACGTGGTGTCTTTCAGAAGGCAGGTTCACATGGTTCTCAAAGATRATAGTGAGAAATTTAATATGGCCTTTCGTTTTAAGGCAGACGTTTTGATTATACTGTTTATGCTTCATCTGAAAAGATGAAATGTTTTGGGTGTGGTATGGAGGGACACCTTGTCAGAGCYTGTCCTGAAAAATCAGCTGGTGAGACTAATGGAGAAAATAGAAAAACACTGAACACCACAGCTGATGACAGAGCTCCTGAAAAGAGGACAAAAGGATACTGGTTCCACTGAGCCTCCTGCTCCAGAGTCAGTAGAACCTGAAAAGGTGGTTTCTGAGGKTCCATCCTAATGAGAACCAACAGTCTGAGCTCATGAACACAGTGTCTGAGCAGTGTGAAAGCGCTGCAGGGCCCAGCCATAATGTAAAGGCCCAAGGTGACAAAAGRGAGACTGAATCCTGTCTGGATGAGGACAGCAATGTGATCACTGATGAAGTTCGTACCAAAACAAACAAAAAAAAAATGCAAAGCTGCTGATGAAGTCAGTGGTGTTAGATAAGTCTTCCCCTGCAGTCTCCAGCAGTGACGCTGAGAGTGATTCTGATCTAGAATCCATCGCCTCTTCTCAATCCTGTCCTCCCAGGAAACCTGTGATCCCACTCAGTAGTTTAAAAAAGTTTCTGAAAGACACCAAAGGGCGTCAAAACATTAAAATTGAGGACTTTTTCCCAGATTAACGACTAAGTACTTTCAAAAACCCTCTGAGGATGGCAGCCAAAAGGCCTTTACAGATCCAGAGATTTATCGCTTAAAGAAATTGCTAATGAAGCAAGAAGAAAAACTGATAACGAGTAACTCTGTCTTATTCTTGCTGTGGACAGGCTATGTCTATTTTCTACTCCACAACATGTGCGACTTAAAGCTTGGAAACTTAAATTTAAATGGTGCCAGAAGCATGAACAAGAGAGCAGCTTTGTTCAGATTGTGTCATATGAAAAATTTAGATATTGTCTTTCTACAAGAAGAGACACMCAGCTCCATAGATAATGAAGCTGAGTGGAAAAAGGAGTGGGATGGTGACTTTATTTTAGTCATGGGAACAACACCAGTTTTGGGGTTGGAATACTTTTTTTCAAATTGCTTCTCTCCTCAGTCTGTCAAATGTGAAGAAATAATTAAAGGTTGTTTATTAAAAGTTAAAGTGATCTGTGAAGAGGTAACATTACTTTTTATTAATATATTTGCTCCAGATATTGGAAGAGAGAGAACCTTTTTTTTTTTTGGGACAAACTTTTTGACGTTCTTAAAGATTGTAATGCTGAGGAGCATTTGGTGCTGGGTGGGGACTGGAACTGCAMAGTAGACAGTAGYAATGACAGGAACCATTCAGAGCCTCATGCACTCTCAGGAACTCGCCTGCTTCATCTCTTACAAACCTATGATCTGTGAGATGTGTGGAGGAGCCTTAATGAACAGCAGAGGCAGTGGACATGGACTCACTGTAGAGACAATGTTTTGTCATTGACTTGATTGGATTGTTTTTTATTTTTTTAAGCATCAACTTAATACTTTTAAGAAATGTTTTATAACTCCTGTTGGGTTTTCAGGTCACACTTTTTCTTATTGCATCTGTTTTTATTAAGTAAAGTAAGTAAAATAAAGTTTTATTTATATAGCACCTTTCAAAGAAATAGATTCACTAGGTGCTGTACAATCAAATACAATCAGAACAAGATATACAAAATTTTGGAACAAAAAAGTATRAAAGCTGTACAACCATCAAAGTATCAAGACTGTGCAATCCGAAAAATAAAACAAGTAAATAATATCTAGACAAAACTGGGGAGGGCAGAGTAAAACATTATCATTTTAAGATGAAGGATTTTTAAATCAGAAATTAATCTGGAGGCAGGTCTCCAAAAGGGGCAACAAAGGGGCAATATCATGTAAAATCAACTTTGAGTTTTATATCATGCTATAATGTTATACTCTCATAAAAAACATGCCCATTGCTCTGACTCATTCATGCA